>NW_021941282.1:50932-86068 GCF_902148845.1 Salarias fasciatus
TTACCTGCTCCATCGGGCCTTCTGCCTGGTTACCATGGTTACCTGCTCCATCGGGCCTTCTGCCTGGTTACCATGGTTACCTGCTCCATCGGGCCTTCCGCCTGGTTCTATCCGGACCTGGACCTGGTTCCTTCACTGCAGTCGAGCATGCGAGTTGGACTCTGTCCACAGGGACCCAGCAGGGACCCAGCAGGGACCCAGCAGGGACCCGGTGGACTGGAGACCCCTGCGGGGACCCAGCAGGGCCCTGGTGGACTGGAGGACTCACCTGTCTCTTGACGGCGGAGGACAGGTCCCGTCCCACGGTCTGGTCCTCACAGGCGTCCTTCAGTCGAGCCTCCACCAGGTCCTCCAGCAGCAGGTCGTGAGTCCTGAGGAGCCTGAGAGGACGCCATGCGGGGACCCGCCCCCCTGGACCCTGGGGACCCTGAAGCTCCGCCCACCGCCGGTCCTGCTCCTCCTGCTGCTGGATGGCGGTCACGGCGCTCCGCAGCGCCTCCTGCTGGTCCACAGAGGAGCTGAAGGTGTTCTGGACAGCGGTCCAGAGGAGGTCTTCCAGAACCCGCAGGTCTCTGTGGAGCTGGTCCTCCTCCTGGACCGAGGAGGTCTGACCGAAGAGCCGGTCCTCCCGGAGGATCAGCCTCCTGCTGACCTGGTCCAGACGGTCCGGGTTCTCTGCAGGACCTGCGAGACACAGAGGATCCTTCAGAGTCTCTCAGGGTCCACCTGTGGAGCAGATCCGGAGTCTCTGGAGAACCCCGGGGGGAACCACGTGTTCTGCTGGGTCCAGGTGACTTCCTGCTGGTTCTGACCCAGACCCTGCCGGTTCTGCTGTGATTGGTTCCTGCTGGTTCTGACCTTCAGTGTGGTCCAGCTGGTCTCGGCGGACCTGGTTCTTCCAGATCTTGGTGGGGATCTTCAGCCTGTTCCAGACCCGGGTTCCGTCCCGGTTCTCCTCAGGACGGCCGCCTCCCGCTGAAAACCTGACGTTCTTCATGTTCTTCAGGGGTTCTGCAAAGACCCGGTCCACATTTTACTGAACCTTTATTTCACCAGGTGGCCCCAGAGACCCGGGTCTGGTTTCCTGGGTCCTGCTGGCCTCGGCAACAAACAAGACAACAGGAAGTGGTCCACAGAGAACACCTGAACCAGACCGGAACCAAAGAGTCCAGACCAGAATGAGAGAACCCAGACTGGAACCAATGAAGCCCCCCCCCCCCCCCCCCCCAGAACAGCTGGAACCTGAGAGAACAGGTGGAGAACCTCGAGGTCCACATGGATCAGATATCACAGCGCCAGGGCGGAGGAAGAGGAGGAGGAGGAAGGTTTACATTGTGGAGAGACATGAAGTCTGTCCTCCACCCTCTGTCCTCCACCCTCAGCTCTGTCCTCCACCCTCTGTCCTCCACCCTCAGCTCTGTCCTCCACCCTCTGTCCTCCACCCTCTGTCCTCCACCCTCAGCTCTGTCCTCCACCCTCTGTCCTCCACCCTCTGTCCTCCACCCTCAGCTCTGTCCTCCACCCTCTGTCCTCCACCCTCAGCTCTGTCCTCCACCCTCTGTCCTCCACCCTCTGTCCTCCACCCTCAGCTCTGTCCTCCACCCTCTGTCCTCCACCCTCTGTCCTCCACCCTCAGCTCTCTGTCCTCCACCCTCTGTCCTCCACCCTCAGCTCTCTGTCCTCCACCCGTCCCCCTCTTACCTGTCTGAAGTCGTCCAGGTGAGACTGATGACGTTCTGAGACCACCGACCAAATTCAAAACAACCTCTCTAAACTACTTTAACTAGTCTCCAGCTGTAACTAGTCTCCAGCTGTAACTAGTCTCCAGCTGTAACTCGTCTCCAGCTGTAACTCGTCTCCAGCTGTAACTCGTCTCCAGCTGTAACTCGTCTCCAGCTGTAACTCGTCTCCAGCTGTAACTCGTCTCCAGCTCTTCCTGGTCTCTGCTCACTGAGTCTCTGCAGTCTGACGCACTTTGTAACATGATCTGCCTGAATGACTGACTCCTCCCCCTCCTCCTCTTCCTCCCCCCCTTCTCCCCCTCCCCCTCCTGTCCTCTCTCCTCTCTCTTTCCTCTTATCCTCCCTCCCTGGGGGCGGGGGGGGGGGGTGTTCAGTCCTAGTCCTGGAGGATCTCGGTGCTGGTCCTGGAGGGTCTCGGTCCTGGTCCTGGAGGGTCTTGGTCCTGGTCCTGGAGGGTCTCGGTCCTGGTCCTGGAGGGTCTTGGTCCTGGTCCTGGAGGGTCTCGGTCCTGGTCCTGGAGGATCTCGGTGCTGGTCCTGGAGGGTCTCGGTCCTGGTCCTGGAGGGTCTCGGTCCTGGTCCTGGAGGATCTCGGTCCTGGTCCTGGAGGATCTCGGTGCTGGTCCTGGAGGGTCTCGGTCCTGGTCCTGGAGGGTCTCGGTCCTGGTGGGTCTCGGTCCTGGTCCTGGAGGGTCTCGGTCCTGGTCCTGGAGGATCTCGGTGCTGGTCCTGGAGGGTCTCAGTCCTGGTCCTGGAGGGTCTCGGTCCTGGTCCTGGAGGGTCTCGGTCCTGGTCCTGGAGGGTCTCGGTCCTGGTCCTGGAGGGTCTCGGTCCTGGTCCTGGAGGGTCTCGGTCCTGGTCCTGGAGGGTCTCGGTCCTGGTCCTGGAGGGTCTCGGAGGCTCCAGGACTCTCAGTCCAGTCAGGTGTTTCTCCTGGAGGACCTGAACCTGGAACCAGGGAGACCTGAAACCTAGAGGACTTCAGGGACATGGACCCTCTGGACCACTAAATCCAAGAAATGAGGATCTGAGACAGTTTGTCCTACAGACCGTCACAGTGGGACAAAGAGACAGAGACAGAAAGACAGAGATACTCAGAGACAGACAGAGGTAGAAGGTCAGAAAGGCAGAGACAGACAGACAGAGACAGACAGACAGAGAGAGACAGACAGGCAGAGACAGTCAGAGTCAGAGACAGTCGAACAAACACAGAGACAGTCAGACTGACAGAGACAGTTGGACATACAGTCAGGGACAGACAGTCGGAATCATCGCTCCAGTAGAAGTGAGTGAAAACCAAACAGCCGAGGCTGCTCGCTCACCGGTTAACCGAGTGCACCGGGTGAAACGGGTGAGGTGTGTGTGAGAGTGAACCGAGGGTGAGGGTGTGAGAGTGAACCGAGGGTGAGGGTGTGAGGGTGTGAGAGTGAACCGAGGGTGAGGGTGTGAGGGTGTGAGAGTGAACCGAGGGTGAGGGTGTGAGGGTGTGAGAGTGAACCAAGGGTGAGGGTGTGAGGGTGTGAGAGTGAACCGAGGGTGAGGGTGTGAGGGTGTGAGAGTGAACCGAGGGTGAGGGTGTGAGGGTGTGAGAGTGAACCGAGGGTGAGGGTGTGAGGGTGTGAGAGTGAACCGAGGGTGAAGGTGTGAGGGTGAACCAAGGGTGAGGGTGTGAGAGTGAACCAAGGGTGAGGGTGTGAGAGTGAACCGAGGGTGAAGGTGTGAGGATGTGAGAGTGAACCGAGGGTGAAGGTGTGAGGATGTGAGAGTGAACCGAGGGTGAGGGTGTGAGAGTGAACCAAGGGTGAGGGTGTGAGAGTGAACCGAGGGTGAAGGTGTGAGGATGTGAGAGTGAACCGAGGGTGAAGGTGTGAGGATGTGAGAGTGAACCGAGGGTGAGGGTGTGAGGGTGTGAGAGTGAGAGTCGACACCGACACCGTGATGAAACCTCTTTATTACAAATGGCAGGTTGATACAAAGAAATCTGTCAGTCGTCTGAAGGCCATGCACAGTAAACCAGGAAGTCCAGAGGACCAATCAGCTGCAGCCACACGGCAGCAGCCAATCAGGTGACGCGTCCTTACATTCCAGAAACAAAACAAATCAAAAAGTGCACATTTGGTGAAGTAGCTTTGAGCTGTCAGTTAGCCTCAACCCATCAGCTAGCCTCCAGCTAGCCTCCAGTTAGCCTCAACCCATCAGCTGGCCACCAGCTAGCCTCAAACCATCAGCTAGCCTCCAGCTAGCCTTAAACCATCAGCTAGCCTCCAGCTAGCCTCAAACCATCAGCTAGCCTCACTCTGTTAGCCTTGAACCATCAGCTAGCCTCCAGCTACAGATACGTATACACTACCAAAAAGACGCCGTCCGTCCCCCACGCTGCCACCAGGACACTCACACACACACACACACACACACACACACACACACACACACACACACACACACACACACACACACACACACACACACACACACACACACACACACACACACACACACACACACACACTTATTAGCTTTATACAAACACTGGGAGCAAAAGGATGCGATACCTAAGGGTGGGCTTAGCTTAGCTTAGCTTAGCATAAAGGCTGGGAGCACAGGGACATGTTAGCCTAAGGCTGCTGTTAGCTTAGCTCAGCTTTGCATTAAAACTGCGTGCACAGTCGATGCGTTACCTTAGTTTGGCACAAAGTCTATGAGCAACATATTCTAGTATCACAAGCTACGCAAAACGTCTGTGCTAGCTCGTGTCTTCACATATGAAACGCTCCCGGACGCGATGCTAAGCTACATGAAGGGATTGTGCTGAGCCAGGAGTTCTGTTGTGCTTCTAGTCTATAAAATTGTGCGAGCAGTTCTCATGTAGTCCAATGCTAACATCAGGCTCTCCTTAGCATTTCTGCTTGGTATGCTAATAGCTCCCCATGCTGCTAGCTCTTATGTTACGGTAAAAGCTTGTGCTAGCGTGTGCGAACAGCTTTTCATGCTTCTGTTTTTTAACGAGTCAAACCCAGGTGTTGTGTTTCCATTTTTATGCTAAGCTACGCTAACAGCTCTCTGTGCTTTCCGTCTTTATGCTAAGCTAAGTGGACCTAAACTGGTACAGGACTTGGTCCAGCAGCAGAGAGGGTGGAGCTTAGAGGCAGCCAGGACAGTCCAGACCGGCAGACATTCATGTCTCCATGGAGACCCCACTGAGCCTCAGCTGATTGGTCCTGACAGGTCATGTGACGACTCTGCTCCCAGCAGGACTCAGTTCCCAGCAAGACTCGGCCAGCAGGAGGACTCAGCCCCCGGGAGGACTCTGTTCCTAGGAGGACTGGGTCCCTGAAACGATTCAGTCCCAAGGAAGACTGGGTTCCTGGGTGGACTGGGTTCCTGGGTGGACTGGGTTCCTGGGTGGACTGGGTTCCTGGGTGGACTGGGTTCCTGGGTGGACTGGGCAGCAGCGGTCGGGATCAGGTCTTTCTACAACATTCAGCCTGAAGCAGCGTCAGAATTTAACAAACAGCAACAGAAAAAACACCAAGTACAGTCTGTCTGGGTTCTGGGGGGACTGCTGGACCAGTGGACCCTGGACCAGTGGACCCTGGACCAGCGGACCCTGGACCAGTGGACCTCAGACAGACAGCAGCTGCAGACAGATGAACAGAACTGTTGTGGAAACAGGAAGTAGCGGATCTGCTACTTCCTGTCTGGCTCCGGGTCGGTCCACTTAGCCCAGCAAGTGTCCCCCATTGGGTCCGCGGGCCTGGCGTTTGGAGGCGTCACTGCTGTTGGGGGCCCCGCGGGATTTGGTGGATGGTTTCTTGTGGCTCTGGGGACCCTGAGCGTGTCCTCCAGGTGAGGGGCCAGGTCCGGGTCCGGGTCCAGCCCTGGGTCCAGGTACGATCTGCAGGCTCCCTCCGGGCTCCACAAAGCTGTTTATGACTGAAACCAGACCAGAAAGGATCAAAAACCTGACACCAAGCAGACCCCCAAGACCACCCAGACCCCCAAGACCACCAAGACCCCCAAAATCAAGCAGACCCCCAACACCAACCAGACCACCCAGACCCCCAAAACCACCCAGACCCCCAAGACCACCCGGACCCCTGACACCACCCGGACCCAGACCTGGACCTACCTTCCAGCTGTCTCTGGACTCGGCGCAGCTCCTGCAGGATGGAGGCGATCTCCTGCAACACAACACACAGGTGAGGCCACGCCCCTGCCAGGTGAGGCCACTCCCACACTGTGTTAGGACACGCCCACTGCTCTCCAGGTCTGCCCCATACCGACCTGGTTCGAGGTCTTTGTGGGCGGGGCTTCCTTCTCAACACTCATCCTCGCTTCAACCTCGTCCCAAAGATCAGACCGGCTCTGGAACAGAACCCTGGAAACCACAAGCTCAGGTAAACCCGGGCTCAAACCGGCTAAAGTCAGGCTAAACTCACATAAGCCCAGGCTAAGCTCTGGCTAAACTCAGGCTAAAGTCAGAAAAAACCAGGCTAAACTCAGGCTAAAGTCAGAAAAACCCAGGCTAAACTCAGGCTAAAGTCAGGCTAAAGTCTGATAAACCAGGCTAAACTCAGGCTAAAGTCAGGCTAAAGTCTGATAAACCAGGCTAAACTCAGGCTAAAGTCAGGCTAAAGTCTGATAAACCAGGCTAAACTCCGGCTAAAGTCAGGCTAAACTCACTTGATGTTCTCGGCCAGCTGCTCGGTGTTCTCTCTGATGGTGTGAGACAGCTGAGACACCGGATTCAACATCTTGTTATCTAGAACCTGAGGAAGAGGAGGAGGAGGAGGAGGAGGAAGAGGAGGAGGAGGAGGAGGAGGAAGAGGAGGAGGAAGAGGAGGAGGAGGAGGAGGAGGAAGAGGAGGAGGAGGAAGAGGAGGAGGAGGAGTCAGTCTGGTGGAGGAGGGATCCATCCTTCCTCCGTCAGCCTGAGCTGCAGAACGTCCACTGACTCACCTGGACCAGCTGGTTATCTCTACAGGCTGCTAACCAGCTGGTTATCTCTACAGGCTGCTAACCAGCTGGTTATCTCTACAGGCTGCTAACCAGCTGGTTATCTCTACAGGCTGCTAACCAGCTGGTTATCTCTACAGGCTGCTAACCAGCTGGTTATCTCTACAGGCTGCTAACCAGCTGGTTATCTCTAATGGCTCTGAATTACACAGTTAAACAGTTAAACCTCACAAGTTAGCAGGGTCTCTTCTGAATTTCCAGAAGATGGAAACAAATCTGAACAGGTCAGGATGACGGAGGCTGACGGAGGCTCTGGATGGACGGTGTGTCTCTGTGTGTCTCAGAGTGTGTGTGTGTGTGTGTGTGTGTGTCTGAAGGTGGACGTGAGACCTGTGGCTGGTTCATGTTCTGGTCCAGGTGGGAGACAGCAGCAGGTGGAACCTTCTGGAAGTTCAGGCTGGCCTCAGGGACCCGCTGGACCAGCTGCGAGACACAGAGCAGGACCGGGTCAGGGGGGGTCTTGGTGTTGGGGGTGGGGTCAGAGGGCAGCTCACCTCCTCCCTGGCAGAGATGGTGGAGCCGGGAGTGTTGGGCAGCGAGCCGGGAGAGCCGGCCCCCACCCCGGACCCGGGAGAGTCCCCGTCCCCGTCCCCCGCCACGTCGTGGATCTCCCGGGCCAGGATGGCCAGGTCCTTGGCGAGGTCCTGACTCAGCCTGAGGACGAGAGACAGAGACCACCAGGGTGGAGTGAGGGGTGGAGGTGGGGGGGTGGAGTGAGGGGGCGGGGTCAGGGTGGAGTGAGGGGGCGGAGTCAAACCCTGCACAGCTTACTTGGCGATCTCGGCGCTGTGTGTAGACCAGTTCTGGTACAGGTCTGCGTCGGTCTGGTCCTCATCCTCCTCCGTCTCCACGGAGACGGACTTGGTCCTGGTGGCGGGGCGGTGGGGGCGGGGCGTCTGTCCGGGGACGGGGGGGTGGGACGGGCGCTTGGCTTTGGACGTGCTTGAAGCGGTGTGGTAGTCCTCCTCGGAGGACGAAGACAAGTCGGACCCTTTCTGTCTGTGGCGAGACCCTGAAGACAGAGTCCACAAGCCTGAGGACGACTGTCCCACTGCTCCACCGCCTGTCTCATATGTCCACTGTCCTGTTACCAGTACAGTACCAGGACTGGACCAGGAATGGACAGTACCAGTACAGTACCAGGACTGGACAGTACCAGTACTAGACCAGTACAGTACCAGGACTGGACCAGGAATGGACAGTACCAGTACAGTACCAGGAATGGACAGTACCAGTACTAGACCAGTACAGTACCAGGACTAGACAGTACCAGTACTGGACCAGGACTGGACAGTACCAGTACAGTACCAGGAATGGACGGTACCAGTACTAGACCAGAACTGGACCAGGACTGGACAGTACCAGTACTAGACCAGTACAGTACCAGGACTAGACAGTACCAGTACAGTACCAGTACAGTACCAGGAATGGACGGTACCAGTACTAGACCAGTACTGGACCAGGACTGGACAGTACCAGTACAGTACCAGTACAGTACCAGGAATGGACGGTACCAGTACTAGACCAGAACTGGACCAGGACTGGACAGTACCAGTACTGGACCAGGATTGGACAGTACCAGTACAGGACCAGTACAGGACCAGGACTCACCACTGCTCAGATACTTGGCTCCACCGGACCGGGTCCGGGTGAGCTGCTGCTTCCCCGGAGCTCCGCCCCCTCGGCCCAGCGCCTGCCGGGCGTCGCCCACCGACGTCTTCCTGGTGGCGCCGCCGGACTCGGCGCCCGCGGGCGCCGCGCCCGGACACCTCGGTGGTCCGCTGGGAGCGGTGAAGGACCCGGTCCCTCTTCCGGGGCATGGCCAGATGTCCAGGCGGGACAGCTTCCTGCCGGCGGCGTGGTCGGAGTTTCTGGGAGCCGCGGTCCGTCTCCGCCCCCTCGTTGTCCGACGCCTCGCCAGGCGGGCGCGGCGCAGCATGGAGGCGCGGGTGGGCCGCGGCGCCGACAGGCTGTTGGACCGGGTCAGGACCTGCGGCGCCGCCGTCCTGGACGTCTTTCCGCCGTCTTCTCTCTGGACGGGGCCCGGGACCTTCTTGCCGCGGCTGGACGGACGAGACGTTTCTTGATCGGAGGAGGTGGTCTTGTGAGGACCGGGACCCTGCTGACCCTCGCCGAGGTCCGCGGCGCCGCGGTTCCCGGCGCTGCGGTGCGTCTGGAGGCGCCTGGCGGACGCGTCCGCCGCCGTGTGGCTCCGCCGCTTCTCTGAGAGACGCTCCCGGGCGCTGACCTGCCGGCCCCGCTCCGGGTTGGAGGACGGCCGGTCCCTCTGCGGGCCGCCGGGGGGACACTTCCTGGGGGCGGAGCCGGCGGCGGCGTTCTTGCTGCTCACCTGGCTGACGGTGCTGGCCGTGTCCACGTCCGAGTCCCCGGACAGGGACTCGTCCCCGCGGCCGGACGGGCCGCGCGCCGAGGCGGACGGTGGCGGCTTGACATCCAGAGAGGGACGGCGTCCCCTCGGCCGGCGGGCTCGGCGCGCGGTTCCCGGCCCAGCTCCAGGTCCCGGCCCAGCTCCAGGTCCCGGATGGACGGGTGGCTGCTGATGTGGGGCAGTCTCTTCAGGTGGACGCCGGCGCTGGGACGGTCCCTGGTGAAGCTCTCCTGCCGGACGAAGGACACACCGCCGTCCCTGCTGGACTCCTTGTCCTGGATCTGGAGGTTGGGGGCGGAGCTGTTGGGCTTGACTCCTGTCCTCTGGCGGTCCGGACCGCTCAGGTGCCGGATCAGCACGGTGGTGGGCGGGGTCCTGGCTGGAGGGTCCGCTGTCCTCTCGGACTCACCCGGAAGTTCTTCAGATCCGATGTAGAAGGACGTGGACTTGGGGGCTGGGCACACTTTCTCCAGAGCGGTCCCCGGGGACCGCCGGGTCCTCTCCAGGACCGGGGTCTCGTCCGAGCGGCTGGCGTCGCTCAGGCTGTCCGGGTCCACGTCGTCCTGGACCGACAGGCGCTGGGGGGACTGCGTGGGGCCGAGGACTGTCCCCACGGGGTCCTGGAGCTGGTACTGGACTCCTGGGACAACCGGGTCCAGCTTCTCTGGAGGGACCTGAGGAAGGAGCCTCCTGGTCCGGGAACCCGGAACCGAGTCCGAGTCCGGGTTCTGGAAACTGAAGCTGCAGACGGAGCGGCTCAGGAGGTCCAGGTCTGTGAGGACGAGAGTCCCATCAGAGGGGTGTGTGTGTGTGTGTGTGTGTGTGTATGTGTGTGTGTGTGTGTGTGTGTGAGAAACATGCCCGTCTCTTATTGGACAGCTCGGCTCTGATTGGCCGCCACTAACCAATCACATCTTTCTTTCCTTTTTTTAATTGGTGGAAGTTTGAAGGATCATCGACTGAATCCTGAGCCGGTTCCTGGACCCTGTGTGGACTCAGGGTACCGGGTTCTGGACTACGGGACCAGTTCCTGGACCCTGTGTGGACTCAGGGTACCGGGTTCTGGACTACGGGACCGGTTCCTGGACCCTGTGTGGACTCAGGGTACCGGGTTCTGGACTACGGGACCGTTCCTGGACCCTGTGTGGGACTCAGGGTACCGGGTTCTGGACTACGGGACCGGTTCCTGGACCCTGTGTGGACTCAGGGTACCGGGTTCTGGACTACGGGACCGGTTCCTGGACCCTGTGTGGACTCAGGGACCGGGTTCTGGACTACGGGACCGGTTCCTGGACCCTGTGTGGACTCAGGGTACCGGGTTCTGGACTACGGGACCGGTTCCTGGACCCTGTGTGGACTCGGGACTCAGGGTACCGGGTTCTGGACTACGGGACCGGTTCCTGGACCCTGTGTGGACTCAGGGTACCGGGTTCTGGACTATGAGTGCAGGACAATGAGACAGACCTTCTAGATGCTGGGCCTGAGGAGGACCGGGTCCCGGATCACAGCCGTCTGCCAGACTCGCCCATCTGGAGACCCACTTGGGTCCATCGGGACCGGATCCACTCAAGACCTGGAACAGAGGCAGTGCAGGACGGGAGGCGGGACGAAGGCTGAGGGACAGACAGAGGACTGACGCAGTACCTGAATGGAGACCGGGGGACACGGGGGACACGGGGGGCAGCAGAGGGTTCCCACCGGAAAGTCCTGCAGACGGTCCACATCAGCAGTCGGGGGCGGAGCCTCATCCTCACCTTCACCAATCACAGGCCTGGACACGGCCGGACTGCTGTCCCCGTATTCTGGAGAGTCCAGAACCCCGAAGACCTGCCGGGGCAACAAGCAGGGGTGAGACAGGGGGCAACGAGAGGCAACTGCCCCCCCCCGTTGCCCCCTGTCCCTCCAGTTGCCCCACCTGGTTAAACATGTTGCCCCACCTGGTTGATCGTGTTGCCCCCCCGTCCCTCCATTTGCCCCACCTGGTCGATCATTTTGCCCCCCGTCCCTCCAGTTGCCCCACCTGGTTGATCGTGTTGCCCCCGCCCCTCCAGTTGCCCCACCTGGTCGATCATGTTGCCCCCCGTCCCTCCAGTTGCCCCACCTGGTCGATCGTGTTGCCCCCCCGCCTCTCTAGTTGCCCCACCTGGTCGATCGTGTTGCCCCCCCCGCCCTCCAGTTGCCCCACCTGGTCGATAGTGTTGCCCCCCCGCCCCTCCAGTTGCCCCACCTGGTCGATCATGCCCCGGGCCTCCTCCACCTCGCGGTCCAGCCCCTCGGTGTCGATGGTGTACGTCCCGGCGTCGCTCTGACTGTCGTCCTCCTCGTCCTGGCCGTCCTCTGCAGGTCTTTGGGTGGGCCCGGGGGCAGGACCGGGAAGACGGGGGGGGGCGGGGTCTGGGCGGGGGGCTGGGAGGGGGGGGCGGGGCGGGGGTCTTCCCGCTGAGGGGGGTCCTGGCGTACGGAGGGGACTCCATCACCGGCGGCGCAGACATGGGCGGGGGGGACATCCTGTCTCTGGTGGGGGACGGGTCCTGATAGGAGTCCTTCAGGAACTCCTGGGCCAGCTGGGACCGCCTCCCCACGCTGCCGAAGGGTCTGACGAGCGCGGCGGGCGGCGAGCGGCACGAGGACTCCGCCTCCGCCTTGTCCCGCTTCAGAGAGCTGGACCTCTGGGGGCCGCCGGGGCCCCTCGGGGGGACGGCCCCCTGCTGGGCGGAGACCACGTGGCCGTGCACGGACGCCGGGCGCTCGCCGCCTTTGCGCCGCTCCAGCTTGGCCTTGAGGGCGGAGTACGAGTCGGCGTGGGCGGAGGTGTGCGTGAAGGACTGCGAGCGCTTCTTGCGCGGGTTCTCGTCGAAGAACTCGATGACGAAGGCCTGCTGGGGCAGGTGGTCCGGCGGGGCCCGCGGGGGCCAGGTGGTCTGGGGCCCCCGGCGGGGCCTGGTGCTCCGGGCCCCCCGGCGGGGCCTGCTGGGCCAGGTGCTCCGGGGCCCCCTGCGAGGCCGGCTGGCCCAGGTGGTCAGGGGTTCCCCGCGGGCCCAGGTCTTGGCGGTCCCCTGGCAGGGCCTGCTGGACGGACTGCTGGGACGTCCTCCGGCCCTGCAGAAGCGGGTCCTCGGAGTCGCTCTGGTTCCGTCCTCGTGCTGGTGACCTGATCAGAGGAGGAACCACATGAGGACCACCGGGCCGGCTCAGGACCACCGGGCCGGGTCAGGACCCGGCGAGGCCACTTCACCTGCAACGAGGGTCAGCGTTACAGCGGTTCTGACCTTTCAGGGTCTTGGCGCTCACGGCGAGGTCGCTCTTGGTGCTGTAGACGTCGTCGCACGGCGGACGCCGCTTCATCATGCTGACGTCACTCTGCACCAGCCAATCGGCCACCTTGCTGTCGGCAGACATCAGCTCTGTGGGCGTGGTCGAGACGGCGGCCTTGGCGGGTGGAGCCTTCCTCTGGCGGGTGGAGAACTTGGTGACGTGGTCCTTGATCTTGATCTTGCCGGGCATGCAGTCGTCGAACTCGATGGTGAAGGAGGCGTGGCTCTGGACGACGGGCGGGGTGGGGGTGGGGGTGGGGGGCGTGGCCGGCACGGCGTCCGTGTCCTTGGTGGGGACGTCGTGAAACTGTGGCTCCATGAAGGCCTTGTGGGGGTACAGGTCCTTGGTGGGGATCTCGAAGTAGCTCGGCTCGCGGTGGTACGACGGAAAGACCGTCTTCGGTTGTGAGTCGGAGACAGACCGGGACCCGTCAGGATCCGCGGCGTCTTTCTGGACGTCTGGCGGAACAACGGAACACGTGAAAGAGAACAGCCACAGAACCGCCGGCATCGCGGTGTACACCGACAGAACCGGACCCGAAATCAGAACCAGCACTGGAAACGTCACCGCTAGTAACAAGGCTATCTACAAAGCAAACAACACCACTAACATCACTGCTAGCAAGAAGGCTATCTACAATGTTAACAACATCGCTAACAACACTGCTAGCAAGAAGGCTATCTACAATGCTAACAACACCGCTAACATCACTGCTAGCAAGAAGGCTATCTACAATGTTAACAACATCGCTAACAACACTGCTAGCAAGAAGGCTATCTGCAATGCAAAACAACATCGCTAACATCAGGAACACTGAGGTCGGAGAGACATTCTAACGTAGACACTATGTCCCGGGCTGTGTCCGAATGTCCACACTGTGTCCTCTAGAGGACACTACAGAGTGAAGACATCTGTAGGGCTGTCCAAATGTCCAGATAGCAATAAAGAAGAATTTCCCACAATGCATCTTGAAAAGTAGTGAGCATCGATGGTCCCTAGATGGCTCAATACTACCCATGGTGCATTGTGAATCTCCAGCAAAATGGCGGAAGAGCAGCAGAGCGAGCCGGGAAGAATTTAATAAAATATCTTATTTATTCTTCACTGATCAGAAAGACGACAAGAAAGGAAAATGCAGAATAAGAGACATTAAAACATATATTACAAAACGTCTGGTTACCATGGTTACCATGGTACAGGCCGTTGGTCCCGTGATCAGCGCTGAGGGAAAAAGTAGGGAACTGCGAGTCCGAATCCCAACGGATTCAGGCTCCATAAAGTCCACTATGTGGTCCAGCACTGTAGGGACTGAGGGGTCGGGGACAGGGGGACAGGGGGACATTTGGACACAGACGAAAACTCTTTAACCGACATTCAGTATCCACATTTCAACAACCGTCCTTCTGTTGTTCCTGTTCATGTAATGAAAGCAGAAACCGCCGGAGCCTCGTTATGAGACCATGACACATCTCAGCAGACTGAGCTACAGCTGAACCCGCCACCAGCTACACCGCTACGCCGCCTGCACCACCGACACCATGAAAGACAACGCCAACAACAGCCGGACCGTCTGCATGCAGGATGATGGGATTTACCGTGATGCAGCTCTTCGCCGTCATGGAGTTTACTCCCATAATCCTCCTCTCCCCACCAGGACGGCTGGCCGTACAGCGGCGTGGGCCGGCTGACCGGAGCCTCTGCAGGAAAAGCAGCGGGAGTTCGGCTGTATCCGGTGTTCCGTAATGGTGTGAGGAGGAGGGGTGTAGTGCTGTTCCTGTACAGCCATGTGGGCTGTAGCAGAGTCAGGGGTGTTGTCGGTGTTGCTGACGGTGTTGTTGATGCTACAGACGATGATGGTGTTGATGTGTTGTCGACTGTATTGACAGTGTTGTTGATGCTATTGACGATAGCGTTGACAGTGCTGTTGACTGTACTGTTCAGTGTTTTCGATGGTGTTGTTGACTGTATTGTTGACGGTGTTGTTGAAAGTGTTGTTGACTGTACTGTTCAGTGTTTTTGATGTTGTTGATGCTACAGATGATGATGGGGTTGATGGTGTTGTCGACTGTATTGACAGTGTTGTGGATGCTATTGACGATAGCGTTGACAATGCTGTTGACTGTACTGTTCAGTGTTTTCGATGGTGTTGTTGACTGTACTGTTGATAGTGTTGTTGACAGTGTTGATGTTGTTGACTGAATTGTTGATGCTGTTGTTAATAGTGCTGTTGCTGGTGTTGCTAACGGTGTTGTTGACGGTGTAGTTTGTACCTTGAGTGCTCTTCACAGCCGGCCGCCGTTCTTCCAGCTCGCTCTTCTCTGAAGGCTTCAGGCTCATCTGCAGCTGGCTGCTGTACTTCTCATGCTGCAGCATCCAGAGGACAACCAAGCAGTCATCCAACCAGTCCACCAACCAACCAGTCAACCAACCAGTCAACCAACCAATCAACCAACCAAGCAGTCATCCAGCCAGTCCACCAACCAAGCAGTCATCCAACCAGTCCACCAACCAACCAGTCAACCAACCAATCAACCAAGCAGTCATCCAACCAGTCCACCAACCAACCAGTCAACCAACCAATCAACCAAGCAGTCATCCAACCAGTCCACCAACCAACCAATCAACCAACCAGTCATCCAACCAGTCCACCAACCAACCAGTCAACCAACCAATCAACCAACCAGTCATCCAACCAGTTAACCAACCAACCAATCAACCAACCAGTCATCCAACCAGTCCACCAACCAATCAACCAACCAGTCATCCAACCAGTCAACCAACCAAGCAGTCATCCAACCAGTCCACCAACCAACCAGTCAACCAACCAAACAATAAACCAACCAACCATCCAGAGCTGCAGGACTCACTGACCTTTAAAGCTTCTTCTGGAACTTTGTGTTGACTTTTCTCCAGAACGTAAACATGAGAATGTGAAGGTAAAGCTAAGGAAAACAATGCATCACACACACACACACACACACACACACACACACACACACACACACACACACACACACACACACACACACACACACACACACACACACACACACTCGGTGAAGGATATCGTATCCGAAGCGAATGATGTCGGACAGTTTCAGGGTGATGTAGGTCTGATCGGGAATCCGCAGGTCGTTTACAAACGTCTGCAAACAAACAACATGAAGACAGTCACTGTGTGTGTAGCTGTGTAGTTGTGTAGCTGTGTAGTTGTGTAGTTGTGTGTAGTCGTGCAGCTGTGTAGTTGTTTAGTTGTGTAGCTGTGTAGTTGTGTAGCTGTGTGTTGTGTGGTTGTGTGTAGTTGTGTAGCTGTGTAGTTGTGTAGTTGTGGAGCTGTGTAGTTGTGTAGCTGTGTGTTGTGTGGTTGTGTGTAGTTGTGTAGCTGTGTAGTTGTGTAGTTGTGTAGCTGTGTAGCTGTGTTGTGTGGTTGTGTGTAGTTGTGTAGCTGTGTAGTTGTGTAGTTGTGGAGCTGTGTAGTTGTGGAGCTGTGTAGTGGTGTAGCTGTGTAGATGTGTGGTTGTGTAGCTGTGTAGTTGTGTAGCTGTTAGGGTGTGTAGTTGTGTAGCCTTGTGTCCTCACCCCGTTCAGGCTGCCCAGGTCTTTCACCAGGTGTTCATCAGTTGCGTTGTTGTAGTTGATGACAGCATGTTGTTTGTCTACACTGCGAGACTGTAACACACACACACACACACACACACACACACGCACACACGCACGCACACACGCACACACGCACACACGCACACACGCACGCACACACACACACACACACACACACACACACACACACGGCAATGAGGACTTGAGCTCAGACTGAAGTCCTGCAGGGTTCTGTCTCAAAGCGGTCCAGTCAATGCACCCAGGCCTCTTCCCCTCAGATAGGCCCCTCCCACTTCCCCTCAGGCCCCTCCCACTTCCCCCAGTGTCCCACCTGCAGCATGAGCTCGCAGTCCTCTCGTCCCACGAAGATCATCTCTCTGGGGAGACGGTGTCGAGTCCCCGAACTGCTGACCAGGAACCAGGAAGTCACACTCATCTTCACCTGCAGGGACGGACACAGTCCACACTGAGGGACACTGAGAGACACTGAGAGGGACAGAGAGAGACTGAGAGGGACAGAGAGAGACAGAGACACAATAAGAGACACTGAGACAGAATAAGGGACAATGACAGACACATTGAGACACACTGAGAGACACACTGAGACACCTGAGACACAATGAGAGACAGTGTCATGTGATCTGTGTCAGCCTGTAGGAGACGACCTCCATTACGTCATCATCCTCACCTGAATGCGCGTGCGTACACACACACACACACACACACACACACACACACACACACACACATTCGGCCCTCGGCGCTGCAGCGGAGCTCCGGGCCGCCGCTGCAGACCCCCCCCCGCTGCAGACCCCCCCCCGCTGCAGATCCCCCCCCTCCCCCTCCCCTCTCCTCCACGCCCTGCCTCCTCCTGTCCTCCTCCTCTCCTCCTCCGGTTACCTCCACGGCCGCCGCCGCCGCCGCCGCCGCCGCTCCTCCGCCGCTCGGGGCTGACTGGTACCGGGACAGGGAGCCTGCAGGCCCGGCAGAGCATGGGGGGCGGCGCCGATGCCGGTCCGGATGCGGGTCCTGGTCCGGATGCGGCTCGTGGTCCTGATGCTGCTGCTGCTGCTGTGCGTGCTGCCAGCGTACCAGCAGCCACCCGCTGCGTCATCACGCACGAAGTGAGCGTGCGACGCCGGAAGCGGCGGGCCGAGAGCTTCAGACAATAAAACTCAGATCAGAAAAATTAAAGCAGAACGTGACTGCAGCGCCGCAGGACGCTAGATGGCGCTGGTGGTCGCTCTTCTAATGAAACACAGTCTGGACAGAAACGGTTTCACACAGCAGCGAGGCCCCGCCTGCTCCACCCGCCCCTCAGCCTCACCCTGCTCCACCCGGGTACTGACCACCACAGGGACCAGAAACCATCAGGGCAGAGTCACGACAGCTTTAAAAACACCCGGAGGTCCTCCTCCCCCTCCTCTTCCTCCTACCCCTCCTCTTCCTCCTCCCCCTCCTCTTCCTCCTCCACCTCCTCCTCCTCCTCCACCTCCTCTTCCTCCACCTCCTCCTCCCCCTCCTCCACCTCCTCTTCCTCCTCCCCCTCCTCTTCCTCCACCTCCTCCTCATCTTCCTCCTCCTCCTCTTCCTCCTCCACCTCCTCTTCCTCCTCCCCCTCCTCTCCTTCCACCTCCTCCTCTCCCTCCTGCTCCTTCCTCTTCCTCCTCCTCCTCCACCTCCTTCCTCCTCTTCCTCCTCCTCTCCCTCCTGCTCCTCCTCTTCCTCCTTCCTCCTCCTTCTCCTCTCCCTCCTGCTCCTTCCTCTCCCTCCTCCTCCTCTTCCTCCAACTCCTCCTCTTTCTCCTGCTCCTTCCTCTTCCTCCTCCTCCACCTCCTTCCTCTTCCTCCTCCTTCCTCTTCCTCCTCCTCCTCCACCTCCTTCCTCCTCTTCCTCCTCTCCCTCCTCCTCCTCTTCCTCCACCTCCTCCTCTTCCACCTCCTTCCTCTTCCTCTTCCTCCTCCTCCTCCTCCTCCTTTGACTGAGAGCTCAGGAGGGAAATGTCTCAGAGAAACTCTGCAGCAGTCTGATTCACTCCAGGGGTGAGAGGGGAGTGAGCAATAGGGGGAGCTCTCCCCCTCACTTCCTAACTCCCGCAACCTAACCCTGAGGGGGGTGTGTGTGAGTGTGTGTGTGTGTGTGTGTGTGTGTGGTGTGTGTGTGTCTCCTGCAGACAGAAGACCTGAAATGTCCTCAGATCAGCTTTTATTTATTTTTATACAAATGTCCAACAGTTGAAGATAAACAGGAGCAGCTCCGCCTCCAGGGACACTCTGTTGTCATGGTGACGGACGTGGCGTCCCGGTGGTATCCGGGGGCAAGATGTCAGATCCACATTTCAGTCAACCGACTGACAGCCATCCAACAACTGACTGTCATGTCTGTCAAACTGATGTCAGTCGTCAGTCGGTTGTTGGATGGCTGTCAGTCGGTTGTCAGTCGTCAGTCGGTTGTTGGTTGTCAGTTGTCAGTCGGTTGTTGGTCGGTTGTTGGATGGCTGTCAGTCGGTTGTCAGTCGTCAGTCAGTCTGTTGTTGGTTGTCAGTTGTCAGTCGGTTGTCAGTCGGTTGTTGGTTGTCAGTCAGACGTCAGTCAGTTGTTGGATGGCTGTCAGTCGGTTGTCAGTCAGTCAGTCGGTTGTCAGTTGTCAGTCGGTTGTTGGTTGTCGGTCGGTTGTTGGTTGTCAGTCGGTTGTTAGTTGTCAGTCAGATGTCAGTCGGTTGTTGGATGGCTGTCAGTCGGTTGTCAATCGTCAGTCAGTCGGTTGTTGGTTGTCTGTTGTCAGTCGGTTGTTGGATGGCTGTCAGTTGGTTGTTAGTTGTCAGTCAGATGTCAGTCGGTTGTTGGATGGCTGTCAGTCGGTTGTTAGTTGTCAGTCAGATGTCAGTCGGTTGTTGGATGGCTGTCAGTCGGTTGTCAATCGTCAGTCAGTCGGTTGTTGGTTGTCTGTTGTCAGTCGGTTGTTGGATGGCTGTCAGTTGGTTGTCGGTCGGTTGTTGGATGGCTGTCAGTCGGTTGTTGGATGGCTGTCAGTCGGTTGTCAATCGTCAGTCAGTCGGTTGTTGGTTGTCTGTTGTCAGTCGGTTGTTGGATGGCTGTCAGTTGGTTGTTAGTTGTCAGTCAGATGTCAGTCGATTGTTGGATGGCTGTCAGTCGGTTGTTAGTTGTCAGTCAGATGTCAGTCGGTTGTTGGATGGCTGTCAGTCGGTTGTCAATCGTCAGTCAGTCGGTTGTTGGTTGTCTGTTGTCAGTCGGTTGTTGGATGGCTGTCAGTTGGTTGTCGGTCGGTTGTTGGATGGCTGTCAGTCGGTTGTTGGATGGCTGTCAGTCGGTTGTCAATCGTCAGTCAGTCGGTTGTTGGTTGTCTGTTGTCAGTCGGTTGACGGTCGGTTGTTGGATGGCTGTCAGTCGGTTGTCGGTTGGTTGTTGGGTGGCTGTCAGTCGGTTGTCGGTCGGTTGTTGGATGGCTGTCAGTCGGTTGACGGTCGGTTGTTGGATGGCTGTCAGTCGGTTGACGGTCGGTTGTTGGATGGCTGTGAGTCGGTTGTCGGTCAGTTCTTCCAGCGGATTTGCTGCGGGCAAAGAAGGAAACAGCAGGTGTCACATTACGAAGCGTGCAATAAGCCCCGCCCCTCCACGCCTCCCTCTCACCGGTTGGCTGAGGAGTTCGTCGATCTTCCTCTCGGCCGCCGAGCCCCGCTCCACCTTCGCACGGTATCCTAGCAACAGCTGCCGGTCCTTCATGTCCCGATACGTCTGGATTGTCACCGCAGGGACGGGTTAGAGACCAGCAGCCAATCAGAATGCTGCGGCGGCGGCGGCGGCGGGCGGCGACTCACGTTGATGACGACGTCGTGACACCGGTGTCTGGACGCCAGAGACACCCGCTGCTGGGGGTCGTCCACCAGGCCAATGTAGTCCTGCAGGACCTGGAACCAGGACACCAACACCCGTCAAGTCCAGCAACCACCAGTCATCATCAACTCGGAGTGGCAGGTAACCAGGTGAGTCCTCGGTAACCAGGTGGGTTGTCGGGACCTGGGAGGGGGCGGAGTTTCGGTGCAGGATGTCCACCACGCGCTGGAAGCTGATTGGAGCTCTCTTGCGGGTGAAGCCCAGCCAGTTCCTGCTGCTGAACAGAGCGTCCACGTCCGTCCACGCCTTCAGCTTGGCCCGCGCCGCCAGCGCCGTCACGAAGTACTGCTTCTCCGAGAGCTGGGGTCAGAGGTCAGAGGTCAGAGGTCAGGAGGGGCCGGGCCGGAGACACGCCCGACGGCGGAGACCGGGCCGCACCTTGAAGGTCTGCCGGACGCTGGACGGACTGCTGAAGGTCCCCTGTGAAGACAAGTCTGTCCATCAGCCACAGCCTGGTCCCAGTCCTCTGACCCAGAGACACTGGGGGACAGACGGGGACAGACGGGGGGGACTGCCCCCCCCCACTGCACCACCAATCAGATTACCTGCTGGGTGTAGTGGTACAGGGTGGTGAGGTAATCTGATTACCTGCTCAGAGTAGTGGTACAGGCAGCAGTAGTACAGGGTAGTAATCTGATTACCTGCTCAGAGTAGTGGTACAGGCAGCAGTAGTACAGGGTAGTAATCTGATTACCTGCTCAGAGTAGTGGTACAGGCAGCAGTAGTACAGGGTGGTAATCTGATTACCTGCTCAGAGTAGTGGTACAGGCAGCAGTAGTACAGGGTAGTAATCTGATTACCTGCTCAGAGTAGTGGTACAGGCAGCAGTAGTACAGGGTAGTAATCTGATTACCTGCTCAGAGTAGTGGTACAGGCAGCAGTAGTACAGGGTGGTAATCTGATTACCTGCTCAGAGTAGTGGTACAGGCAGCAGTAGTACAGGGTAGTAATCTGATTACCTGCTCAGAGTAGTGGTACAGGCAGCAGTAGTACAGGGTAGTAATCTGATTACCTGCTCAGAGTAGTGGTACAGGCAGCAGTAGTACAGGGGTAGTAATCTGATTACCTGCTCAGAGTAGTGGTACAGGCAGCAGTAGTACAGGGTAGTAATCTGATTACCTGCTCAGAGTAGTGGTACAGGCAGCAGTAGTACAGGGTAGTAATCTGATTACCTGCTCAGAGTAGTGGTACAGGCAGCAGTAGTACAGGGTAGTAATCTGATTACCTGCTCAGAGTAGTGGTACAGGCAGCAGTAGTACAGGGTAGTAATCTGATTACCTGCTCAGAGTAGTGGTACAGGCAGCAGTAGTACAGGGTAGTAATCTGATTACCTGCTCAGAGTAGTGGTACAGGCAGCAGTAGTACAGGGTAGTAATCTGATTACCTGCTCAGAGTAGTGGTACAGGCAGCAGTAGTACAGGGTAGTAATCTGATTACCTGCTCAGAGTAGTGGTACAGGCAGCAGTAGTACAGGGTAGTAATCTGATTACCTGCTCAGAGTAGTGGTACAGGCAGCAGTAGTACAGGGTAGTAATCTGATTACCTGCTCAGAGTAGTGGTACAGGCAGCAGTAGTACAGGGTAGTAATCTGATTACCTGCTCAGAGTAGTGGTACAGGCAGCAGTAGTACAGGGTAGTAATCTGATTACCTGCTCAGAGTAGTGGTACAGGCAGCAGTAGTACAGGGTAGTAATCTGATTACCTGCTCAGAGTAGTGGTACAGGCAGCAGTAGTACAGGGTGGTAATCTGATTACCTGCTCAGAGTAGTGGTACAGGCAGCAGTAGTACAGGGTGGTAATCTGATTACCTGCTCAGAGTAGTGGTACAGGCAGCAGTAGTACAGGGTGGTAATCTGATTACCTGCTCAGAGTAGTGGTACAGGCAGCAGTAGTACAGGGTGGTAATCTGATTACCTGCTCAGAGTAGTGGTACAGGCAGCAGTAGTACAGGGTGGTAATCTGATTACCTGCTCAGAGTAGTGGTACAGGCAGCAGTAGTACAGGGTGGTAATCTGATTACCTGCTCAGAGTAGTGGTACAGGCAGCAGTAGTACAGGGTAGTAATCTGATTACCTGCTCAGAGTAGTGGTACAGGCAGCAGTAGTACAGGGTAGTAATCTGATTACCTGCTCAGAGTAGTGGTACAGGCAGCAGTAGTACAGGGTAGTAATCTGATTACCTGCTCAGAGTAGTGGTACAGGCAGCAGTAGTACAGGGTAGTAATCTGATTACCTGCTCAGAGTAGTGGTACAGGCAGCAGTAGTACAGGGTAGTAATCTGATTACCTGCTCAGAGTAGTGGTACAGGCAGCAGTAGTACAGGGTAGTAATCTGATTACCTGCTCAGAGTAGTGGTACAGGCAGCAGTAGTACAGGGTAGTAATCTGATTACCTGCTCAGAGTAGTGGTACAGGCAGCAGTAGTACAGGGTAGTAATCTGATTACCTGCTCAGAGTAGTGGTACAGGCAGCAGTAGTACAGGGTGGTAATCTGATTACCTGCTCAGAGTAGTGGTACAGGCAGCAGTAGTACAGGGTGGTAATCTGATTACCTGCTCAGAGTAGTGGTACAGGCAGCAGTAGTACAGGGTGGTAATCTGATTACCTGCTCAGAGTAGTGGTACAGGCAGCAGTAGTACAGGGTGGTAATCTGATTACCTGCTCAGAGTAGTGGTACAGGCAGCAGTAGTACAGGGTAGTAATCTGATTACCTGCTCAGAGTAGTGGTACAGGCAGCAGTAGTACAGGGTAGTAATCTGATTACCTGCTCAGAGTAGTGGTACAGGCAGCAGTAGTACAGGGTAGTAATCTGATTACCTGCTCAGAGTAGTGGTACAGGCAGCAGTAGTACAGGGTAGTAATCTGATTACCTGCTCAGAGTAGTGGTACAGGCAGCAGTAGTACAGGGTAGTAATCTGATTACCTGCTCAGAGTAGTGGTACAGGCAGCAGTAGTACAGGGTAGTAATCTGATTACCTGCTCAGAGTAGTGGTACAGGCAGCAGTAGTACAGGGTAGTAATCTGATTACCTGCTCAGAGTAGTGGTACAGGCAGCAGTAGTACAGGGTAGTAATCTGATTACCTGCTCAGAGTAGTGGTACAGGCAGCAGTAGTACAGGGTAGTAATCTGATTACCTGCTCAGAGTAGTGGTACAGGCAGCAGTAGTACAGGGTAGTAATCTGATTACCTGCTCAGAGTAGTGGTACAGGCAGCAGTAGTAGAGGGTAGTAATCTGATTACCTGCTCAGAGTAGTGGTACAGGCAGCAGTAGTACAGGGTAGTAATCACAGGCATGTTCAGGATTGAAGCTTTCCGAGGAAACTTCCTGAAGACGTCCAGCTTCCCCTCACGCTCCACTGCTGCGTCCGAGTCCTGAGCAGAACCAGAGGACAGTCAGAACCAGAGGACATTCAGAACCAGAGGACATTCAGAACCAGAGGACAACCAGAACCAGAGGACAGTCAGAACCAGAGGACAACCAGAACCAGAGGACAGTCAGAACCAGAGGACAGTCAGAACCAGAGGACAACCAGAACCAGAGGACAGTCAGAACCAGAGGACAGTCAGAACCAGAGGACAACCAGAACCAGAGCACATTCAGAACCAGGGGACCCCAACCCGGATTGGTTCGGGTCGGCCTAGAAACCTGCCGTCCAGCCTGGTTCTGAAGCTGACCGGTGGCTGTGGAGCTGGATCCAGTCAGAACCCGTCTGGACCGGCTGGGAGCCATGTGGTCTGACCGGTTCTGCAGGGACTGGTTCTCTCTCGGAGGAGGCGGATGCTCGTCCGTCCCTCTGGTCTCTGCTGTGTCTTTGTCTCGTCTGTCTCACTGCAGCGTCTCTGGACTTGTTCTTTTTTGAACAAACCAGATCTCAGCCCTGGACCTGGACCTGGACCTGGACCTGGACCTGGACCTGGATCTGGACCTGATCAGCTGGTCTCTCTACGCCACTGATACCAGTTTTTCACGGAGGAGCAGAGGAGCGGGATCCTGCCTGTCCAGACGGGACTCGGCATGCTGGGTCCATGTGATGGACGCCCGGGGACAGTGGAGGGGGACCCCTGTCCGTGGAGGACATTGAGGATGTCATTCGGATTCATGATGATCGGCCTGATCCTCCAGAGCAGGGGTCGGCAATTAGCGGCCCGCGGGCCAAATGCGGCCCGCCGAACCGTCCAATCCGGGCCGCGAGAGGCAGATGATGCAACAACCCCGAACTGATGGTTCGCCGAATCGCCGCCCCGGTCTGCGGGTGCATGCTCTGTCGCTGCAACCCGCCCCCCCCCCCCCCCCCCAACCCCCACCCCGCCCCCCCTCGGCCCCCTCTCTCTCTCTCAATCCCCTCTGGACTGCTTCGTTAAGGCCGTTTCCACGGCAACGACCATCTGAGCTGGAGCGCAAAGGGGAGGAGGGCCAAACCACACACACTGCATGGGACCGATGAACTGGAATGCCCCCCCCCCCTCTCCTCCCCTCTCTGCTGCCCCCAGTGGTGAAGACGAGGTGCTGCGATGCTGACCTGCTGGACTGGAGCTCCCGTCTCATTGGCTCTTTATTGGTCTTTCACTTTTAATCATGACTCCCTCTGGAACCGCAATCTGAACCCCCCCCTCACCCTACTGGTTCTGTCCGGTTCTGCCTGGTTCTGCCTGGTTCTGCAGCGACTGGTTCTGTCCGGTTCTGCCCGGTTCTGCCCGGTTCTGCCGGGTCCTGCAGAGACTGGCGTCCCATACCTCTATGAGGATCTGTCGGTCCAGCAGGTCGTGCTGATCCTGGATGTGGGCCAGGTCGTCTGCAGAGAATGGAAGGCTGCGAGCCCAGGTCAGAGGTCAGAGGTCAGAATCTGAGCCTTAAAAAAGATCCCCCCCCCCCCCCCCCCCCCCCCCCCCCCCCCCCCCCCTCACCTGAGGCAGGTCTTCAGGAAGTCCCGCCTCCTGGGGGCGTCGCTGAGGCTCAGCTGTTCTCGGTACTGCAGCAGCTTCAGGAGAGAACGGAGACATGTCAACGTTCCCCAGAGAACCAGAACCAGAACCAGAACCAGAACCAGAACCGGCACCGGAGAACCAGAGAACCTACCGCCACGTCCTCCGTCCTGTTCAGGGACCTGGGACAGGAGACAGGAAAGAGTGAGACAGCTGGGGGTGAGACAGACGGGGTGAGACAGACGGGGGTGAGACAGACGGGGTGAGACAGATGGGGGTGAGACAGATGGGGGTGAGACAGATGGGGGTGAGACAGACGGGGTGAGACAGACATGTCCCCGGCCTCCAGACCTGAGCAGCTCCAGCAGCAGGTCCTGGTCTCGGGTCTCGGTCAGGTACTGGACGAAGTGTCTCAGAGCCGTCTGTCTGGACCGCAGCTCTGCAAACAGGACGTCTGAGGAGGACAGGGTGGGACACAGAGGACAGCTCTGGGACCGGGACCAGGACCAGGATCTGAACCAGGACCAGGCCTGGGACCTGGACGACCCCCTCACCTTTACTCAGAGTCCTCTTCAGGTGGATCAGAACCTGGAAAGAAGCAGCTGGGGTCAGGCGGAGGTTTCTGGTTCGAACAGGTTCTGTCTGGTTCTGTGGGGTTCTGTCTGGTTGTGTCTGGTTCTGTGGGGTTCTGTGGGGTTCTGTCTGGTTGTGTCTGGTTCTGTCCGGTTCTGTCCGGTTCTGTGGGGTTCTGTCTGGTTGTGTCTGGTTCTGTGGGGTTCTGTGGGGTTCTGTCTGGTTGTGTCTGGTTCTGTCCGGTTCTGTCTGGTTCTGTGGGGTTCTGTGGGGTTCTGTGGGGTTCTGTCTGGTTCTGTCCGGTTCTGTGGGGTTCTGTCTGGTTCTGTCTGGTTCTGTGGGGTTCTGTGTGAAGTGTCCTGCTTACAGCAGTGATGACGTTTCCATGGTGACCGAGGACAGCAGAGTCCAGCAGCAGCAGTTTGTCCTGCAGAGAGCGGAACTTCTCCAGGGACACCGCCTGAGACGCAGAACCGGGACATCCTGAGGACACGCTGGGTACACGCTACTGAGGACATGCTGAGGACACGCTGGGTACACGCTACTGAGGACATGCTGAGGACACGCTGGGTACACGCTACTGAGGACATGCTGAGGACACACTGGGGACACGCTACTGAGGACATGCTGAGGACACACTGGGGACACGCTACTGAGGACATGCTGAGGACATGCTGGGGACACGCTACTGAGGACATGCTGAGGACACTACTGAGGACACAGTGGGGACACAGTGGGGACACAGTGGGGACAGTGAGCACCTTCCCGTGCTGCATCCTCCGGACCGTCTCTTCAGGTGAGAACTCGCCGTCAGAATCCTGAGAACACAGAACCTCTGGAGGAACGTTCTCCAGTTCTCCAGGAGAACCTCTGCTGTAATCAGATTACTCTGCTCCTACCTTGGTATCAGTCCTGGACTTCCTCAGTTCAGGAGCGAAGAGACGGACAGACGGAGCTGGAGGACAGGAGGACAACGTCATCCAACCATCATCCATTCATCCATCATCCATCCATCCATCCAGCATCCATCCATACATCTATCATCCATCCATCCATAACCCACCCATCCTCCATTCATCCATCCATCCATCATTCAGCCATCATCCATCCATCCATAATCCACCCATCATCCATCCACCCATCATCCATCCAGCATCCATCCATCCATAACCCACCCATCCTCCATTCATCCATCCATCCATCCATCATTCATCCATCCATCCATAATCCACCCATCATCCATCCATCCATAATCCATCCACCCATCCAGCATCCATCCGTCATCCATCCATCCATTCATCCATCATTCATCCATCCATCCATCATTCATCCATCATCCATCCATCCATCATCCATCCATCCATAATCCACCCATCATCCATCAATCCATCATCCATTCATCCATCCATCATTCATCCATCATCCATCCATCCATGATCCACCCATCATCCATCCATCCATCATTCATCCATCCATAACCCACCCATCATCCATCCATCCATTCATCATCCATCCATCATCTATCCATCCATTATCCATCCATCCATCATTCATCCATCCATTTATCCATCATCCATCCATCATCCATCCATCCATCATTCATCCATCCATAATCCACCCATCATCCATCCATCCATTCATCATCCATCCATCATCCATCCATCCATCCATCCATCCATCCGTCCATCCATCATCCATCCATAATCCACCCATCATCCATCCACCCATCATCCATCCAGCATCCATCCATCCATAACCCACCCATCCTCCATTCATCCATCCATCCATCCATCATTCATCCATCCATCCATAATCCACCCATCATCCATCCATCCATAATCCATCCACCCATCCAGCATCCATCCGTCCCCATCCATCATCCATCCATCATTCATCCATCCATCCATCATTCCATCATCCATCCATCCATCATCCATCCATCCATCCATAATCCACCCATCATCCATCAATCCATCATCCATTCATCCATCCATCATTCATCCA
The DNA here is from genome assembly GCF_902148845.1 of Salarias fasciatus. NCBI lineage: Eukaryota > Metazoa > Chordata > Actinopteri > Blenniiformes > Blenniidae > Salarias > Salarias fasciatus. The sequence continues at coordinate 78,407 of NW_021941282.1, forward strand.
TCATCCATCCATCCATGATCCACCCATCATCCATCCATCCATCATTCATCCATCCATAACCCACCCATCATCCATCCATCCATTCATCATCCATCCATCTATCCATCCATTATCCATCCATCCATCATTCATCCATCATTTATCCATCATCCATCCATCATCCATCCATCCATCATTCATCCATCCATAATCCACCCATCATCATCCATCCATTCATCATCCATCCATCATCTATCCATCCATCCATCCATCATCCATCCATCCATAATCCATCTATCATCCATCATTCATCCATCATCCATCCATCCATAATCCACCCATCATCCATCCATCCATCATTCACCCATCCATAATCCACCCATCCAGCATCCATAATCCATCTATCATCCATCATTCATCCATTCATCCATCATCCATCCATCCATCCATAATCCACCCATCATCCATCCATCCATCCATAATCCACCCATCATCCATCCATCCATCATTCATCCATCCATAATCCACCCATCCAACATCCATCAATCCATCATTCATCCATCATCCATCCATCCATTTTCCATTCATCCATCCATCCATCATCCATCATCCATCCATTCATCCATCCATCCATCGTCCATCCCTCCATCCATCCATCATCATTCATCCATCATTCATCCATCCATAATCCACCCATCATCCATCCATCCATAATCCATCCATCATCCATCCATCCAACATTCATCCATCATCCATTCATCCATCCATCGTCCATCCATCCATCATCCATCCATCCATCCATAATCCACCCATCATCCATCCATAATCCACCCATCATCCATCATTCATCCATCCATAATCCACCCATCATCCCTCCATCCAGCATTTATCCATCCATCATTCATCCATCATTCATCCATGCATCCATCCATCCATCCATCCATCCATAATCCACCCATCGTCCATCCATTCATAATCCACCCATCATCCATTCACCCATCCATCCATCATTCATCCAGCCATCCATCGTCCATTCATCCATCCATCCATCCATCCATCCTCCATCCATCCATAATCCACCATCATCCATCCATCCATCATCCATCTATCATCCATCATTCATCCCTCATCCTCCATCCATAATCCACCCATCCAGCATCCATCCATCCATCATTCATCCATCAATCCATCATTCATCCATCATCCATCATTCATCCATCCATAATCCACCCATCCATCATCCATCGTTCATCCATCATCCATCCATTCATCCATCATCCATTCTCCATCCATCCATTCATCCATCCATCCATCCATCGTCCATCCATCCCATCATCCATCCATCCATCCATAATCACCCATCATTAATCCATAATCCACCCATCATCCATTCATCCATCCATCCATCATTCATCCATCCATCCATCCACAATCCACCCATCATCCATCCATCCATAATCCACCCATCATCCCTCCATCCATCATTCATCCATCCATCATCCATCCATCCATAATCCACCATCATCCCTCCATCCAGCATCCATCCATCCATCATTCATCCATCCATCATTCATCCATCCACCCATCATCCATTCACCCATCCATCCATCATTCAACCATCATCCATCCATCCATAATCCACCCATTCACCCATCCATCCATCATTCATCCAGCCATCCATCATTCATCCATCCATCATCCATCCATAATCCACCCATCATCCATCCATCCATCCATCCATCCATCATCCATCCATCTAGCATCCATCCACCATCCATTCATCCATCATTCATCCATCCATCCACAATCCACCCATCATCCATTATCCATCCATCCATCCCATCATCCATCCATCCATCATCCATCCATCCATAATCACCCATCCAGCATCCATCCATCCATCATTCATCCATCAATCCATTCATCCATCCATCATCCATCCATCCATCATCCATCCATCCATAATCCACCCATCCAGCATCCATCCATCCATCATTCATCCATCAATCCATCATCCATCCATAATCCACCCATCCATCATCCATCAATCATCAATCCATCATTCATCCATCATTCATCCTCCATCCATCCATTCATCCATCCATCCACAATCCACCCATCATCCATTATCCATCCATCCATCCATCCTCCATCCATCCATCCTCCATCCATCCTCCATCCATCCATCATCCACTCTTTCCTACTTTCACTGATGTTCTGGAAGTTTCCTCTGGTTTTTCCTGGGAAAGACAAAAACAAACATGGGAACATGATCTACCTGTCCTCCTGTCCCCTCCTGTCTCCTACTGTCTCCTCCTGTCCCCTCCTGTCTCCTACTGTCCCCTCCTGTCCCCTCCTGTCTCCTACTGTCTCCTCCTGTCCCCTCCTGTCTCCTACTGTCCCCTCCTGTCTCCACCTGTCCCTCGTGCTCTCTGTCTCCTCCTGTCTCCACCTGTCCCTCGTGCTGTCTGTCTCCTCCTGTCCCCTACTGTCTCCTCCTGTCCCCTCCTGTCTCCTACTGCCCCCTCCTGTCTCCACCTGTCTCCACCAGTCCCTCGCTCCGTCCGTCTCCACCTGTCTCACCTTTGAACAGGGAGCTGAGGGAGCTGAGGGAGGATCCTGATTGGCTCTTGCTCAGAGTGGGCGTGTCCGTGGTGATTCTGGGGAAGGCGGGCTCTCTGTCCGTCCTCTGATTGGACGCTTCCGTCTCCTTCACAGACCAGGAGATGCCTGAAGACAGAGACCAGGTGTGTCACGTGTCGACCAATCACAGCCCGGCTCCGGAGCTCGTCCGGGATCCTTACTGCCGATTGGCTCGCCGCTCCAGCTGACTTTCTCCACCTCGTCTTCATCTTCGTCTTCCTCCGCCAGCCGACGGATGGCCTGCCGCGACTCTTTGAGCTGACACACACACACACACACACACACACACACACACACACACACACACACACACACACACACACACACACACACACACACACACACATCTATGGCACAAATGTCCAACACAGCCCAATCCAGTTCTGGTTCTGTCCGGGCCAGTTCAGCCCGGTTCTGCCCGGTTCGGCCCGGTTCGGCCCGGTTCAGCCCGGTTCCGTCTCAGGACTCACTCTGCTGAACTCGTCGTCTTCGTCATCGAAGGTGAAGGCTCTGAACTTGGAGCTGTTCCAGTACTCGTCTTCCTCGCTCTTCTTCATCATCTGATCAAACACAGAGACATCAGGGAACCGCACCTCCACCCACCGGGGCACCTCCACCCAGCGGGACACCTCCACCCACCGGGACACCTCCACCCAGCGGGACACCTCCACCCAGCGGGACACCTCCACCCAGCGGGACACCTCCACCCACTGAGACAACACCTCCCACCTGAACAACTCCCCCCACTGAGACACCTACACCCACCCACCCGGACCGCACCTCCACCCACTGTAACAACACCTCCCACCTCCAACCCACCGGGACAACACACACACACACACACACACACACACACACACACACACACACACACACACACACACACACACACACACACACACTCGGTCGGAATCAGCTGTGTTTACCTTCAGACTTCACTGCAGACCTTTTTCCGTTTCCTCGCAGACGGATCACTTCCGGGTTCGCGAGGGCTGCTGGGAGTTGTAGTTCTTCTAAGGGTTCCGGCCCAGCTGGTGAAACCTGAGGAGCTGCAGTCCCGGGGAGTCCAGCAGGAGCCCGGGTCTCAGTAGAACCCACCAGAACACAACAGAACCCACAGAAATGCAGAATTCAGAGTGTAAATAAAACATAAAGCCCCTGGATCCAGACCAGGTTCTGGTCTTGGTCCCAGGTTCTTCTGGACCAGACTCTGATTTCAGGAGTTAAAGTTCAGCAGAAATCAGCCAATCACAGCTCCTCCTCTGTCCAGGTGCGGTCATGTGACCGGCTGGACCAATCACATTACACCTGGTCTACAGAGTCCAGTATGGAGGCGTCCTGCTGGACTGGCGGTGGGGGACGTCAGGACAGGCTCCTCCCCTGTTTCTCCCATCAGGCGGTCCTCAGGGAGCGCAGTGCTGCCCCCTACAGGCGGAGATCCTCCATCCGGACTCCCGGGACGAGTTCTGCTGGAACCCAGAGACCAGATGGCTCCGCCCACAGTCCCAAGGCGTCCCTCCACTGTCCTGCATGTCTCCGTCCACTCCACACGCAGCTCCAGCGGCTGGGACCGGTGTGTGGACGTCTCCCTGGGGGGTCTGGAGTCTGGGACGGCCCCCGGCTGTCCGGGTCATGAGGGCCTCTCTGACCTGCTTCTGGTCTTCTCAGAGGTCAGAGGTCACGATCGGGCTGATCTTTCATCACTCTTCATGTTCTGCATGAGGACTCATGCAGTCCCCTTGTTGTCCAGAATGTCCACCTGAGGACCTACGAGGTCCAGAACCTCGTCCCGAGGACCTCATGGGTCTGATACGTCCCCTGGAGGACCACAGGCTGCCATGTGGTCCCTCCTCTTGGTGTTGATGAGAGTGGACACAGGTGGAGACAGACGGGGACAGACGGGGACAGATGGACACAGATGGAGACACGGAGGCAGGTGAGGCTCAAGCGCTTTATTCTGAAGGAATTTGGTCTCATTGTGATAGAAAAATAATATCAGACATGTAAACAAACAAACAGCTGGCGGCCGGCCAGTGGGCGGAGCCAAAAGACCTCGTCCTCGCACCAGTGGGCGGAGCCAAAAGACCTCGTCCTCGCACCAGTGGGCGGAGCCAAAAGACCTCGTCCTCGCACCAGTGGGCGGAGCCAAAAGACCTCCCCGTCCTCGCACCAGTGGGCGGAGCTAAAAGACCTCCTCCTCCTCTGCTTCACACCCATAATCTGAAAGACACAGGCAGCCAATCAGACGTCACGCCTGCTCTGCATCACGGAGGACGCTCGAGACGGACGAGTGGACCGACCTCCGACCAGCTGCAGAGCGCTGACACACTCCTCCTCCACCTCCTCCACCTCCTCCTCCTCCTCCTCCTCCACAGGGGGCGGAGTCCTGGAGGGGGCGGAGCTACAGTCGGCCTCTGGTTGACATGTGTGTCCCGCAGAAGACACGTCCATCACCGCTGTTTCCATGGTGACGGGGCTCTCCACCTGCAACAGGTGGAGGTCATCAGTGGAGACAGAAGGAGACAGAAGGAGACGGGTGGAGACAGAAGGAGACAGAAGGAGACAAGAGAAGACAGAAGGAGACAGAAGGAGACAGAAGGAGACAAGAGAAGACAGGAGGAGACAGGTGGAGACAGGTGGAGACAAGAGAAGACAGGAGGAGACAGGTGGAGACAAGAGAAGACAGGAGGAGACAGGTGGAGACAGGTGGAGACAAGAGAAGACAGGAGGAGACAGGTGGAGACAAGAGAAGACAGGTGGAGACAAGAGAAGACAGGAGGATACAGGTGGAGACAAGAGAAGACAGGTGGAGACAAGAGAAGACAGGAGGAGACAGGTGGAGACAAGAGAAGACAGGTGGAGACAAGAGAAGACAGGAGGAGACAAGAGAAGACAGGTGGAGACAAGAGAAGACAGGAGGAGACAAGAGAAGACAGGAGGAGACAGGTGGAGACAGGTGGAGACAGGTGGAGACAGGTGGAGACAGGTGGAGACAAGAGAAGACAGGAGGAGACAGGTGGAGACAGGAGGAGACAGGTGGAGACAGGTGGAGACAAGAGAAGACAGGAGGAGACAGGTGGAGACAGGAGGAGACAAGAGAAGACAGGAGGAGACAAGAGAAGACAGGTGGAGACAGGTGGAGACAGGTTGTCTCTTTACCGGGGGATCGGGGTTTTTCCTCTTTGACTTTGCAGAAATGAGACGACGGAACCTGAAGAGACAAAAACATGAAGACAGATTAACCACAGATTACTGACGACAGATTACAGAGTACAGATTACTTACTACATATTACTGACTAGAGTACTGACTACAGATTACTGACCATAGACTACAGAGTACAGAACTTCTCGCATACTCAAAATCGCATACTGCCAGTGTAAACACACTGCATACTCAATAAGTTAGTATGAGTAGTACGCAAGTATGCGGTTTCGAACACAGCCAGTCTGAAGCGAACAGGCTGCAGCTCCGTCTGAAGAAAACTCAGAGAGAAGCTGGAGGAGGAGAGAGCAGACTGTCAGGAGGAGGAGGAGGGCTGTCACTGAAGAGAAGCAGTGTGGAACCGTACCGGCTGGCGGGGGGCTCACTGGGGGGGGCGCGTGCCTCGGAGGGAACATGTCTGCTTTAAGTGACGCTTAAGGCATAGCGCCCCCCCGCTTCAATGGTGAGGACCAGTACTGCATGCAGGTCGCCATCTTTATTAAGTGAAATAGTGATGCTCAAATCATCCATTAAAACTGGCCTAATTCTGCATATAATCCATGATTATGATCATACTAAACCAATAATAATAAATTAATGAAATACATGGGGAAACAGCATTTTTCCAATATTTAGGCCCCCCCAAAATTTCACAAATCATGTTTTCAGTGCGCTGCATGGAACGTGCACAGCTGAGCCCAAATGCAGCAGCAGAGGAGCGTTGGCGTCGGTGATGTGCCGCACAGCCGACACCGACACCGACACGGGGAGCATGACAACAACAGGAACATTCAGGTTCTGCATTTTGTTCCCTACTGTATCGAAAACCGAACCGAACCGAACCGAAACCGAACCGAACCCTGACCTCAGAACCGAGGTACGGACCGAACCCAGATTTTTGTGTATCGTTACACCCCCTAATAATTACTGACCACAGATTACCGACTACAGATTACTGACTGCAGATTAGAGTTCAGATTACTGACTCCAGATTAGAGTAAGGACTACAGAGTTCAGAGTACAGAGTACAGATTACTGACCACAGATTACAGATTACTGGCTAGAAATTACTGACCACAGATTACAGATTACATAGTACAGATTATTGACTACAGATTACAGAGTACAGATTACAGATTACAGCGAGGCTGTGGTTCAGCTGACCTCTTGCCCATCATGGTGGTGTTGGCGGCGAACTCCCAGTCGGCCTCGGTGCTCCGGTTACGCTGGCGCCGACGGGGGCGTCGCCGGGGGCGGAGCCGGGCTCGGGGGGGCCGGGGGGCGGAGCCTCCGGCGGCGTCCCCTGCGTCCCCTCCGTCCCCTCTGTCCCCTCGGTTCAGGTCTCTGAGGACGTCGTAGTTGATCTTACTGGAGATCTTCTTCTTCTCCAGCATCCGCTCGATGGCCTCTCCGGCCGACGACGCCTCCTGCTGCTGCCGCTTCCTGGACGGCTTCTTCTTCTACACACACACACACACACACACACACACACCACACACACACACACACACACACCACAACACACACACACACACACCACACACACTAGGTTTCTCTGTTGTTATTTGAACGTCTAAGTTGAGCGTCTGAATCTGCTGCTGTTCAGCACCACGGAGAGCTCCGGAGCTCGGACCAGACCGGAGGGCTGTGGGGGGGCTCTGTGGGGGGGGCTGTGGGGGGCTCTGTGGGGCGGTGGGGGGCTCTGTGGGGCTGTGGGGGGGCTGTGGGGGGGCTGTGGGGGGCTCTGTGGGCTGTGGGGGGGCTGTGGGCTGTGGTGGGGCTCTGTGGGGGGGCTGTGGGGGGGCGTGGGGCTGTGGGGGGGGCTCTGTGGGGGGC
>NW_021941283.1:0-81937 GCF_902148845.1 Salarias fasciatus
GCATCTCATTAAAATTCCTCTGATTACCTTGTAATTTTTTTAAATTTTCCCACTTTTTTGAAGCCCACTGAAGGGTGACCTTCCCCTGAAGTCCTAGGTCGCTGAGAAATGCCCTGTATAAAGAGTAAAGTGAAATATGAGTGAAAAGTTATGACACAAAAGAGGGGTACATCTGTTATATGTAGTGCTGTCAGTTTTAATCGCATTGATTGCAATTTAATCGCATTGATCGCAATTTAATCGCATTGATCGCAATTAATCGTGATTAATTCATGGAGAACTGTCAACAATTAACTTTTTTAAAGTTGAGATTAATTGCAATGAAGAATCTAATCCTCATAAATCAGTCCCAATGTCAGGAAAAAACACTATTATCCTCTAGTTCTTTTCTTTGACCCAATTGGCAGACCTCAATTGATTAATCGCGATTAAAATTGACAGCATTAGTTATATGTGAATAAAAGCACAAGTAATATGCTGTTGTAATATGCTGCCAGGCTGGTTATTTTATTATACAACGTTTTCACAATTGTCTGGTTGATATGCAGCACTGTTGTGAATGAATTATTCGTTCACAACCCACACGTTTCATTCTTCATCAATCATATGATCCCAGCGGTGCTCGTTGATGTTAACGTTACAGGTGATACTGCATAATGCTCCGGTAATGTTAACTTTACGAGGGGAGCACAAATGACATGTTTTCGGGTGTGTTATCCGCTCAAAGCAGAAAAGCAGGCTGCGGTAATATCAATAAAATGTGTCATGGTCGTGCAGGAATTAAAACAAGTTAATCAACACCAAATAAACACTTTGGTGGACACCTTATAATCCACACATTCACTACGCTGTGAAATATTAATGCAAAATTACGAGATTGAGTTGTTTATGTGAAGATTGCTAAGACGGAACTACTTACTAAAAATGGTGTCTTGGCGTAGTTATTTCAAAAGAAAAAGTAGTTCCCAGTATTTTCTTCAGTGTCGTAACGCTACAATATTATTTGTTGGTGTTCCACAGCGTAGCGAATGTGCGGATTATAAGGTGTCCACCAAAGTGTTTGGGGGTTGTTGGATTGTGCATTTGATGAGTTTGATGAGGGGAACCAAAAATACCATTCACTTCCATTGTGTCCGTCCCGAAAACCTTCCCCGACTCACCTCTTAATAAACAATAGCTCGCCCTCACAAAAAAAAAAGTAAGTATGCTGTTCGAAATGACTAAGGAATTGTGCTAAATGGGCCAATTTACCAAAATGTTGAAGTATCCCTTTAAAATAGCGTTTTGCTTTTTTTTTTTGTTTTGTTTTTTTTGACAAAAAATACTCACATTAGATTTCTTTGGCAGCCGCTGTTTTCTTCGCCATTTCCCAGCGCATTGTGGGACATTTCACATAGCCCTCGTTTCCTAATGTGCCCCCGGATAATCTCCATTTCAAGGGCCAGATAGTCCTAGCACTCCGCCCTCCTCCTCGGTCTGAAGGGATGTGAAGTAGAATCGGGACGCCACTACCACTTCACATGAACGTTCAAAACCAAGGGCTAGGGCAGTGTGCGGGGAGTTGACTCATACGCAGAGGTGTCTGGTACGGATCGTGTTCAATTATTTTTGCGGGATCTCGCAATTATTTTGCAAGATCTCGCAAAAGTTTATCTTTTTTTTTCACTCATCAATATTTTTCCCCCCCATGTCCCTTTAGGGGCTCCGTACAACACAGATGCATCCCAGTTTTTTCTTTTTGACTATGTGACACTCTCTTGTAAATAACCTTGTACACCCTGACAGTCGCCATAAATCCAGTCCTTACTGGAAGCCTCAAGTGGAAGTTTCTTCTTGTGTAATATTTATTCCCTCCAACAGACATACAAGCTGTCCAGGATGTACCCCGCCCTCGCCCAAAGAAGCTGGGATTGGCGCCAGTCCCCTGCGACCCTGAAGAGGTCAAAGCGGCTTGGAAAATTAATGAATAATTATTCAGTTTTTCTTTTGCTTGGGTTTTTTTTTTTTTTGTCTGGCATCCACAGGAGTGGATTATCTACAGAGAATGGTAAGGAATAGTCTGGAATTATCTTCCAGCCAGTGTGATATGGTCTCTAAGATGCAATTCCGGCTATTTTAAGATGCAGTGCATTGAAGAACTAGAGTCTCATGTATCATGAAGGCTGTTTTTCTAGTGAGGACCGGCTTTCTGGCAGTAAGAATGTTAATGGATTTTTTTTTTGTCTTAATGTCATGACCCGGACTGCAGCGGCCTCCTAGTGGCACTGTACGGGTTCTTGTTTTGTTTTTCAGGTGGGTGGAGCTGGAGAGGAGGCTTGCTGCAGTTTGGGTTCAGCTCGTCAGCGGGATGACTTTCAGCTGCTTGGGGCGCTGGCACTATTTAAGCGACGCCCAGGCTGGGAGTCAGCGCTGGATCGTAACATCAACGCCCGTGTGTGACATGTGCTACTTCATTCAGCTTAGTAGCAACCCAAGCTAACCTAGTAATTCTTGTTTGCAGTTGGAGTCCCAATCAGCTCGCCGCAGCGCCCAGCAGCTCTCTGCCTCTCCAGCCGCCCACCTGCCCCAGACAGTCTCAGGATGCAGAGCCAGGACGCCAATACCGAAGCTCGCCACTGACGATTCGGACAGTGCCCATTCTGACCTGCTGCCTGGACTCGCCGCTTCCTGACCCCCAGAATAAACCGATCTTTGCACTCTTCAGACCCGCCTCCGTCTTGCTGTCTGTGTCTGAGCCTCAGTACAGACCGTAACGCTTAATGGATTTTGGTAAAGTCATATGGCAATTTTTTCGAACAACTCTATGATATACCGGAAACAGCCACTAGCCGGAAACAGCCACTTTGATATGATCTAATCGAGAGGTAGAGGGATCTGTTGGGTATATACTTTTAATTATCACTACTATCATGATGAAGTAAAGGGAACAGCTATATTAACTGCACATCAGGTCATTGTGACACTTCTTCCTGGGACAAGTACACCAAGATTATAAGATGTTCTAAAGTTACCCACATGTTTCGGAGATATCAACACTCACACACTAGTGTTCCAAACATACTCGATCATGATGTCAGCCCTTGGTTGGCAGCTGACATCAACACCAAATTGTCCAGTCGTGAACAAAGTCCAACCTATCTGTCAGGGCAGGCCCAGCCCAGAATATGGGATAAAAGCTCTGTCTCATGAACGATCAGGATCCTTCTGCGTGTTTTTCCCTTTTTCCAGCACTGAACATTACATCTGGCTATACGTATAATAAATGGTAATAATATGAAGTTAGTCGTTTTGGAATTTTTCATACCAAGCATAGAATCAAAGAAGTGGGTGGAGTTGGACGGCCGGAAGTCCTAGGCAGCAGCAGCAGCAACAACAACAACAGCAAACTACTACTACTACTACTACCACCACCACTACTACTACAATAAAACCTATCACTACAGGAAAATTAATTCAGAAGTTCGAGGATAGCATGACCTACAGCAACAACAAGCAAACAAACAAGCAAAGCAAACCTGCAATGGCGAGATATCTTCCTTACTAAAACCCCCCCCCCCACCCCAAAAAACCTTACCTCGTCACTCCTGTAGGACGTGACATTTCTGACTTGTTAAATCCAGTCCAATGAAAACACACAACAGATATAAAAGCAAGTTCCATTTATTAAAAAATCCAAAAGTTACAAAAAAATAACATGCTACATCTCTGAAAACCGCAGTGACAACCAAAGTCACAAAAAGATTTTGACAATAAACAACAATCTTGACGCAAAGGGTCAGAAGACTGTTGCTCCTTGACCTGCTCCATGTTTCATAGACACTGAGCATGCGCACTCTCAATAACAAAGCACTGCGCCTCACCATGACTTAGGGCTGGGCGATATGGCAAAAAAAATGATCACGATTTTTTTTTTTCCATATCATTCAATCTCGATTATAATCACAATATGTTATATTGTTTTTAAACCAGTTTTAAAGCATCTGCACTGAAAACTAGAACTATAGGATAGTGTAACATTTTATTAACAAACCAAGTAAATAGCAAATTATTTAATATAAACATAGAAAAATATAACAACAATTTCACTTAACAGTGCAGTAAATGGAAAAAAAAAATCTAGCACCAAGATAAAAAAATCTTGCGATGCACCGTTTTTTTTCAGTAAAAGACAAGAACTGAACAATCGTTAGTTAAAGTGTGACAGTTCACAGCCCTGAGGATTTTCGTTGCAATAAAAGATTAAAAAAACTAAAGAAACCACCTGGGGATAATGAAGGTGCTTTGGAATATAAACATTATTTTCAAGTTATGATGCTAAATATGCTGCTGCCATCATTAATGCTTGCAACAAATGTACAAAATGTAAATAATCTAGATTGGAAAGATTGGATTTAAAATGTAAGTACAATAATACAAAAAAAATAGACAAAAGTAATCATGCATGTGATCGTTTCTCTCCTCTTAGAATTTTGCACATACGGTGCAGTGGCCTGAAAAGATGACGCTGGCTACGTTTACGTGCAGTAAATATTCGTGTTAAGATAAACATTCTGGTTTCTGAAACATTTGGAATAACCCCAGAGAGATCCTCATTCACAGACGATGCCATGACTGCATTTGCACTTCATGCCACTAGGTGTGCTGTTTGCATGTTCAACCTTAGCTCCACAGACACCACAGAGGAAGAAGGGCGCCGCAGCGCTGCAGGCTCTCTCTGCATGTTGTTAGCGGCAAAACGTGATGATATGTTCAATGATGCGATGCCCCGTTTTTTCAGTAAAAGAGAAGAACTGTTAAACTTTATCACCAGTAGTTTCTGGACTCAAAAGACCAGATTCCTTGCGGATCGGTGTGCTAGCAGCGGTGCGGCGTGGAGCAGCCTTTCCTGTCAACAGCAGCCTCATCTTCAGAGGATAACGACAAGTCATGGCTGACTTCATCTGCTTTGCTGCTTTACTTCTCAGACAACTTATAGGCGGAAGTTGAGCAGGAAAAAGTCGGCTGTGATTGGCTGTGGGCACGCACATTTCTGCCATGTCTGATCGAGTAAATGTGCTCACAGCTGATCCCCGTGATCGGCTGGAAATGAATAGTGATCACCAATTACGATCATATAATCGCCCAGGCCTACCGTGACTAAATGCAGGATGTTAAAAGGAGCTTGATTTAGCAATTAAAACATAAATAATGAACATATAAAACAATATAAATTCTACCATAAAACTCTAAAACAATATTTTATTCTTAACTCCATAGTTATTCTAATCAAATGTTATGTGCAGAATAAACATAATCTCTATATGGCTCCAACAAAACCAGAACCCCAATCACCACCACCAACAGCAATTTGACACACCGCACTGAAACTGTGTTTTTCTGTTCATTGAAGCTATAACAATATGATAAATATATATATCTATAGTACAAGTGAAAGATTTCATTTTTGTGTTTGACGATATTTGATTTTTTTTTTCAATTGGAACAAACCAACATCTCTAAAATTATCTTTCCAAATAATAGGTGGAAATCCAGGTTGTGTCAGGTTCCCATGTGATTCCCACCTAAGGGCCTCCACACACTACAGGATAATCGGGCCGAATTTTGCCCCGATCCTCTCCTCCCGATCGAGGCCGACGGGGTCCGATTGTCGGGAGTATGCAAATGAGTTCGGGTCCGATCTTCGTGTAGTGTGCGGTGTGTTCCGAGAGATTTTTTCCGGTTGGAGCCTCTCGGTAGGCGTCGGAAGGGGAGATCGGAGATAATGAACATGTTCAATATTTCCGATCGCAGATCCTGTAGTGTGTGGTGCGCTCCGAGAGGCGCCGATCAGCTCCGAGTAGAGCTGTCCACACCCTCGAAATAAAGCTCTCTGATTGGATGAACAGCTCCGTCTCACCAAGGTGCCGCTGATTCAAAACATCCACTCACAGCTGTCAGAGCTGGATGATGAATATATGTCTGTGAAATATATTCACTATATATGACAGTGAAACAGAAAAGCCAGAGCTCCTAAACCCAGCCGTGCAGAAAGTGATGGTTAATCCTGTGGCTCCTGGATGAACTGGATTTCCTCCATTCAGACCCAAACTCCGATCTAATATCTGCATCTCCGCCAGTCCTGCAATAATCCCAATGTTTTAATTAATCTCCGTTATTAACCATCACGGAAGAATGGGGAAGAAAAAAATAATAATAAAAGAAAAAAAAAACTTTCCACTGATTCCGTGCCCTCAGAGACAGAGCGGACTATAATGAAACTTTCCTAATCAAAGCTCAACGTATTTTTACTCTGATTTAAACTATCAAATCTGTGGATATAAAGAATGATTTAAGATATTTGATGATTTAAAAAAAGTAGCTTTTATTTGACACGGTCTGCTAATAACTTTATTCTACTGCTGCACTCGGGACTCAAAAGTAAAAAAAAAAACAAAAAAAAAAAACACACAAACAGATTACCCAGCAGACACACTACGTTGTATTAACGTTGGTTCTTGGTTGGATATGGGTTGCAACGTTGGACAACCAAAAGCCAACGTTGATACAACATCTAAAGCTTACGTCAGTTAAACGTAGAAATTTTAACGTCAATCTGACGTTGTCATTTAGTTGGTTTCAAGTTGCGTTGGCCAGTAACCAACATCCAACGTCTGCTCAACGTTGAGTGCTAACGTTACATTGACGTCAGGTATATTACCAAAGCCCAACGTCTTCTAAACATTATATTGACAACATCCAAACAATGTTAAATTCCAACGTCAACCCAACGTTGTACTTCAGTTGGTTTCAAGTTGTGTTGGCAAGTAACCAACATCCAACGTCTGGTCAACGTCAAAAGCCAACGTCAAATTGACGTTGAAGAACAATGTTCAGTTGTTGGGTTTACAACCAAAGTCCAACGTCTTATAAACGTTATATTCACAACATCCAAACAATGTTAAATTCCAACGTCAGCCCAACGTTGTACTTTAGTTGGTTTTAAGTTGTGTTGGCAAGTAACCAACATCCAACGTCAGGTCAACGTCAAAAGCCAACGTCAAATTGACGTTGAAGAACAATGTTCAGTTGTTGGGTTTACAACCAAAGTCCAACGTCTTATAAACGTTATATTCACAACATCCAAACAATGTTAAATTCCAACGTCAACCCAACGTTGTACTTTAGTTGGTTTTAAGTTGTGTTGGCAAGTAACCAACATCCAACGTCAGGTCAACGTCAAAGGCCAACGTCAAAATGACGTAGAATACTGACGTTCAGTTGTTGGGTTTACAACCAAAGCCCAACGTCTTATAAACGTTATATTCACAACATCCAAACAATGTTAAATTCAAACGTCTACCCAACGTTGTACTTTAGTTGGTTTTAAGTTGTGTTGGCAAGTAACCAACATCCAACGTCTGGTCAACGTCAAAGGCCAACGTCAAAATGACGTAGAATACTGACATTCATTTGTTGGGTTTACAACCAAAGCCCAACGTCTTCTAAACATTATATTGACAACATCCAAACAATGTTAAATTCAAACGTCTACCCAACGTTGTACTTTAGTTGGTTTTAAGTTGTGTTGGCAAGTAACCAACATCCAACGTCTGGTCAACGTCAAAAGCCAACGTCAAATTGACGTTGAAGAACGATGTTCAGTTGTTGGGTTTACAACCAAAGTCCAACGTCTTATAAACGTTATATTCACAACATCCAAACAATGTTAAATTCCAACGTCAAACCAACGTTGTACTTTAGTTGGTTTTAAGTTGTGTTGGCAAGTAACCAACATCCAACGTCTGGTCAACGTCAAAGGCCAACGTCAAAATGACGTAGAATACTGACGTTCAGTTGTTGGGTTTACAACCAAAGTCCAACGTCATCTAAACATTATATTGACAACATCCAAACAATGTTAAATTCCAACGTCAACCCAGCGTTGTACTTTAGTTGGTTTTAAGTTGTGTTGGCAAGTAACCAACATCCAACGTCTGGTCAACGTCAAAGGCCAACGTCAAAATGACGTAGAATACTGACATTCAGTTGTTGGGTTTACAACCAAAGCCCAACGTCTTCTAAACGTTATATTGACAACATCCAAACAATGTTAAATTCAAACGTCTACCCAACGTTGTACTTTAGTTGGTTTTAAGTTGTGTTGGCAAGTAACCAACATCCAACGTCTGGTCAACGTCAAAGGCCAACGTCAAAATGACGTAGAATACTGACATTCATTTGTTGGGTTTACAACCAAAGCCCAACGTCTTCTAAACATTATATTGACAACATCCAAACAATGTTAAATTCAAACGTCTACCCAACGTTGTATTTTAGTTGGTTTTAAGTTGTGTTGGCAAGTAACCAACATCCAACGTCTGGTCAACGTCAAAAGCCAACGTCAAATTGACGTTGAAGAACGATGTTCAGTTGTTGGGTTTACAACCAAAGTCCAACGTCTTATAAACGTTATATTCACAACATCCAAACAATGTTAAATTCCAACGTCAAACCAACGTTGTACTTTATTTGGTTTTAAGTTGTGTTGGCAAGTAACCAACATCCAACGTCTGGTCAACGTCAAAGGCCAACGTCAAAATGACGTAGAATACTGACGTTCAGTTGTTGGGTTTACAACCAAAGCCCAACGTCATCTAAACATTATATTGACAACATCCAAACAATGTTAAATTCCAACGTCAACCCAGCGTTGTACTTTAGTTGGTTATAAGTTGTGTTGGCAAGTAACCAACATCCAATGTCTGGTCAACGTCAAAGGCCAACGTCAAAATGACGTAGAATACTGACATTCAGTTGTTGGGTTTACAACCAAAGCCCAACGTCTTCTAAACTTTATATTGACAACATCCAAACAATGTTAAATTCCAACGTCAACCCAGCGTTGTACTTTAGTTGGTTTTAAGTTGTGTTGGCAAGTAACCAACATCCAACGTCTGGTCAACGTCAAAGGCCAACGTCAAAATGACGTAGAATACTGACATTCAGTTGTTGGGTTTACAACCAAAGCCCAACGTCTTCTAAATGTTATATTGACAACATCCAAACAATGTTAAATTCAAACGTCTACCCAACGTTGTACTTTAGTTGGTTTTAAGTTGTGTTGGCAAGTAACCAACATCCAACGTCTGGTCAACGTCCAAAGCCAACGTCAAATTGACGTTGAAGAACAATGTTCATTTGTTGGGTTTACAACCAAAGTCCAACGTCTTATAAACGTTATATTCACAACATCCAAACAATGTTAAATTCCAACGTCAGCCCAACGTTGTACTTTAGTTGGTTTTAAGTTGTGTTGGCAAGTAACCAACATCCAACGTCAGGTCAACGTCAAAGGCCAACGTCAAAATGACGTAGAATACTGACGTTCAGTTGTTGGGTTTACAACCAAAGCCCAACGTCTTATAAACGTTATATTGACAACATCCAAACAATGTTAAATTCAAACGTCTACCCAACGTTGTACTTTAGTTGGTTATAAGTTGTGTTGGCAAGTAACCAACATCCAACGTCTGATCAACGTCAAAGACTAACGTCAAATTGACGTTGAACAACGATGCTCAGTTGTTGGGTTTACAACCAAAGCCCAACGTCTTCTAAACGTTATACTGACAACATCCAAACAATGTTAAATTCCAACGTCAACCCAGCGTTGTACTTTAGTTGGTTTTAAGTTGTGTTGGCAAGTAACCAACATCCAACGTCTGGTCAACGTCAAAGGCCAACGTCAAAATGACGTAGAATACTGACATTCAGTTGTTGGGTTTACAACCAAAGCCCAACGTCTTCTAAACGTTATATTGACAACATCCAAACAATGTTAAATTCAAACGACTACCCAGCGTTGTACTTTAGTTGGTTTTAAGTTGTGTTGGCAAGTAACCAACATCCAACGTCTGGTCAACGTCAAAAGCCAACGTCAAATTGACGTTGAAGAACGATGTTCAGTTGTTGGGTTTACAACCAAAGCCCAACGTCTTATAAACGTTATATTCACAACATCCAAACAATGTTAAATTCCAACGTCACCCCGACATTCTCATTTAGTTGGTTTCAAGTTGTGTTGGCAAGTAACCAACATCCACCGTCTGGTCAACGTTAAAGGCTAACGTGAAATTGATGTAGAATGCTTACATTCAGCCGTAGGGTATACAACCAAATTCCAACATCCTCTGAACATTACACAATGACAACGTCAAAATAACATTAAATTCTAACATCAAGTCAAGTGAAGTCAAATTTATTTCTATAGCACATTTACAGACAGCAACAGCTGAAACCAAAGTGCTTCACATAAAAACAGCGCATAAAGAGCTTGATAAAATATATATACAGAGGGTAATTAAATATTATGATAATAATGAAAAAGCCTAACTTATCTATGGGTTGGGCTGGTGGCTGGACACTTATTTAAAAGCAAATGAGAAGAGGTGGGTCTTGAGGAGGGATTTAAGGACCTCCAGGGTCTCAGCTGCCCTGATGTGAGGTGGGAGTGTGTTCTCGAGTTTGGGGGCTGCGACCGCAAAGGCTATGTCTCCCTTGGCCTTTTGCCTGGCCTTTGGCAACACTGAGCACCGTTGGTCAGCTGACTGTCGCTCTCTGAACGGGTTGTAGTAGCAAAGGAGTTCTTCCTAGGGAGATATAACTGGACATCTTCAGCAAAGCAGTGGAAGGAGATGTTTGGTGCATAATTGTCCCACGGTAGAGCGCTTTTGTCTCAGGTGTGAGAACTGCAGGTCTGCTGTTTACCTGCTGTGATCATGTGACCTGATTTAACAAACTTTCCCTCATAATCTCTTTATCACATTCTATTCCACAATGCTATTAAATGTGATTTTATCGTCTTATTGTCTTGAGGGAGACTCTGTGACTGGAGTGAGTAATTATGTCCAAAGATCGTCCCAAAAAAAAAAAAGTCAGCGACAGTCAGCCCTCCTGGGCTCTTTGGTGAATTAACGTCCGAAAGTGTCTGCTGGTTATAGGATGTAATTTAGGGGGGAAAAAAAACTTACAACGTCCTCATGCTATCCACTATAAACAGTGAGAGAGGATCTCCATCACAGCAGAATATCACAGCTTCATGGTCGCGGTCGCTTTTACAGTGCAGCTATTCTCAGATGGCTCCACACTACCCATCATGCCCAGCAGTGAAGAGAGCCAGAGTAAAATTTGCTGTTATGTTGGCCATTTTTACAAGTGATTATTTTCATACCGATGCTGATCTGTCACAGTCACCATGAGTGAAAAGTCTGAGACTTTCATCAGGTCGC
Source organism: Salarias fasciatus (assembly GCF_902148845.1). Taxonomy (NCBI): domain Eukaryota; kingdom Metazoa; phylum Chordata; class Actinopteri; order Blenniiformes; family Blenniidae; genus Salarias; species Salarias fasciatus. The sequence continues at coordinate 11,268 of NW_021941283.1, forward strand.
AGAACTCATCTCTCAGACGCTTACGATCTCTGTTGGTCAGTGTTGCCCAGTAGCACTGAGCTTCATACTGTGTGTATATTTTATAAATGTGTTTTAATTTATTTTCGTTTATATTGTGGTTTTTATTTTTTTATTCATTTATTCTCAGACACTGTGAAGAAAAAAAAGAAACTAATTGGTTGTTCACGATGTCTGTGAGACTTCATTCATTTCATTGGTTGCTATGTAGAAATACTGAAATCCTATTGGTTGGAGGGAAGCTAGTTCCCACCCCATCTGGTAGCAGCGCAGTTGATCCGGACGAGCAGAGAGGAGACACACAGGAGGAGGCGAACTGAGAAAAATCATTACTTTAAGGACGAATGAAGAGCTGGAAAAGCTTTGAGCCATCCATGAATGCACTTGGAAGCGAGGAAGCATCCAGGAAGTGATGCTAAAACTCTCCGAAATTCTTGGTGAGTGATATTCTCAGCTCAGCTAATGAGCGCACGTGTCTGATCAAGCTAGCTGCTGCGCCCTGCTGATGGCGGGCTTGCAGCATGTGTTTTTTTTTCTTGTCATCTTGGTTCATCTGCTGAAACGACAGTTACTGCTAGGATACAGTTGATAGATAGATTTATTTAATTTTAAAAGACATTTTATTGTGGTTTGATTATACTTTGGGATCTCTGATGTGAGCTGTAGCTTAATTCAGTTGTGTTTTGCAAAATCACCAGTGCAATTTTCTTGAGTATTGATTTGAATTAACTGGTTTGATTGTTTTGTGAAGAGATTTTGCCAGTTTGTTTGTAAAATATGGGTTTATAATGTTTTTGTGTGCAAAAAAGTTGCAATAACTATAAAAACTTAATTTGTTAGAGGTTGTGCTAGAAAAATATTCTAGTTCATGATTTGAAATACAAACAATGGATTTCATGGTAAACATTTGTAATCATAACTCACGGTTTAAAAGAAACTGAACCCATCATCAATTCATAGGTTAAAAAAATATTCTATTTGAGTTGATGTATTGGTTCATAAAGACAAGTAAGTCTTGAAAGGAGTGAATAGAAATGATTGTTACTGTGTTCTTTACTAAGTAGCATGCAGAATTTTGAATAACACAAATGGCCATACGCTCTGTAACATCCTGTGTATAATAAGGTTTTTATTGTCATGCAGGCTGGGTTTTCTTTTGTTCCCTTGGTTGATAACCACTGGTACGCTGAACCCCTGGATTGAACATGGATTCCTCCTTGACCAAAGAGGTGGCGAGCTGTCCCAGAACCTGAACCTGATCCTGATACCCCGGTGGAGGAACAACCCATTTCCTCACCTTTATCACTGCCGTGCCGGTAGGACCCTCGAACCGGTGACTTTCAAACCCCGACACAGACTAGATAGTGGGGCAGATAACTGCAAATTACAGGAGAATCGTTCACTTGTGGAAACAAGCACCAAAATTGGCACACATGCTCCTTGGGCATTGCTTTTTTGATAAAAGCCGTTAGCCACCAAAAATTTCATGATGGCGGCCATTTTTCCTTTACTCCCACCATAATGAAACTTAACATGGTGAAAGCAAATATGTATACAAACATTTTATGTATTACAATTTTTATTGACAAACAAATTTAAGTATGAAAATGAGGTGTAATCCTGGTCCAAAAAATGAATGGAGGTCAACGGAAGGTCAAGTTTGGATGGCCAGTGGAACTGCCTGATGAGTCGGATCCACACCAAAATTGTACGTGTTTTAAATTGGACCAGGGTACACCCCTCCAGTGAGTTTTACTGCAGTAAAGTGGAACAAATAAAACTAATGGGGGCAAGTGCTGAGTTGGTAAGGTTGTGCTCTGATTAATTACAATTGTCATTTGTTTCATTGCTTTAGGATTTCACAGAAAAGTTATGCAGATGCTTGTGGAGATCCGAGACATGTTGAAGGAGCTGAAGGTCATTCAAGCATCGCCGCAGGACACAGCTCTTCCTGACAAGGCTACAACAGTTGAAGAACTTAAAAGTCTTGACGAGTCGCTGAACTCGGTGGAGGAAAGACAAAAACTGGTAGGTTTCATATCTGTTGTGAAGTCTTGCGCAGTGAGAATAATATAATAATGCATTCGGGTGTGCCAAGATCAGATCATGACTTTCAGGACAGGGTGACTGAAAATTTCATGTTGCCAAATTCCCATGTATGTTGGTGCAACATGTACTTGAACACCTCTTCTATAATGAAGCACCAATGATTTGTAGTATCCATATACCATTATCGCGTAAAAAGGCAACGAACGCAGGTACCCAAATCCGCATTTTTTAAGGGGACGGACACTCCAACACGAACATGCATCCTATTGAGACCAACTGCTGGGTGTTCATCATGGTACTGATGGTGTCTTTCTTACATGTTTGTGACCCAAAGTAATCTTTTCGTGTTATAGAACACCAAAATGCAAGAAACTTGCAAAACATCAACTGATTTTATGAGTAATTTCACAAAATTTAAAAATTTCATGCCGTGAATAGACTATATCTGCCCCCATTGTTCGTCAGAGTGAAATCTCGCTGCTCTAATTTAGTTGAATATCAAACAACAACCTTTCAGTTTCTCCATTTAAACATTTATTCCTCATTTAACTATGTTCCTTATCAATTGTAGCTGAAGTAACGATTCACAAAAATGGGGACGGACGCTACGCCTGATGACATATTCGTACAAAGACCATTTAAACAGTGATCTCAATGGGATTGATGGTGTTTTTCTGCAAGTTTTTGTTCCAAAGCAAGCTTTCAATGTTTCAAAATGTCAATATTCAAGTAAATTATAAAATATCATTTGATATTGTGTCGTTTGCATCGTTGATGAGTATCATCATGTGATCATGTTGTCAACACGGTCAATGAATCATACTAAACGCACCACAGTTAGTTACATGTGTATCTTACTGCCATTAAATCAGTTAATATCAGACAACAATTAATTTTTTTCTCCAGTCGAACCTTTAACCCTTATTTAATTTCCATCATAGCTCATGTAACATCATGTAACAGACCATGCAAAGGAAGGGACGGACACTACACAATTTAACACAAATGCCTTCCTGACACAGAAATAAGCAACGCATTTTGATGAAATTGTGCTTCAACAATAAACAATGATAAATAATGCACCAATTACAACTGGTAATTGAAGGTCAGAGAATAAGAGGGGACGGACACTACTGAGGGACGGACACTACACAGCGACTAATGTGGCCCCGATTTCAAAAATTAGATGGGGAATCATGTTTTCAAACATATTGTTGCTATTCATTAAGCAAAGATGCACATATGAACAACCATAGTTCCCCAATCCTTCTTGATATTACATGTGAATCAGGACAGAACATTCGGGGACGGACACTACAAATTATTTTACACATTGCACTAATTGAGGGATGAGTGGGGAGTTTTTCGCATTCACCGTATCTGGTGATAAAGACTGGTCATATTTCTATTAATTACAAACAAATGCACATAACCCATAATTCCTATTATATCTTCTTGGAGTGGTTGGAAATGTGACAAATAAACAACATTATTGGGTCTTCAACAAATTTCTGTAACAGCATATTGGTTCGCCAGATCTGGCGTCATTCGGTCAAACGTGGCTCGATCTTCACAAAACAACCTGCAAAAGAAACTAGAGACGTGCTGTTATTAGGCATTATTCAAATAACGTGGCCATAACACATTGGTAATATTTTGTTTAAAACATAAATCATTATCTCTTTGCAATGGAATTCCGTAACATGAAAAATGACCCTTCAATACATTGATTTGTGGCAAATAATTTCCAACAGTTTTGTCGAAATTGGTGACAAACTGATTTTTGTAGTTTAGTTACATGCTAGTTTGAAAGCAATATTGGTCACAAAACCTAGGCATTGGGTTTCAACACAAATCATTGCTGTAACACTGCCCTTAAGGAAAATATCATCCGATCTTGGCACACCCGATTCCTCTGAGCATTCCTCACTGATTGCATGTGCACTAAGGATGGGATTGATGTAATTTTGTGGTGGTGTATTTTTTCCCTTTTCTTTTTTTTTAAAGTACTGAAGATAAGCACCGAATTTATAACTAGTGTTTGGTCATAGGTGGACTGATATCATTCGGTTGGTGCCAACAAAGCACCGTGGTTCGGTGCCCAATCCTACTGGCAATGTTAAGACTACAACATAATGCATTTTCTCATGTGTACTGTTTGGATCATCTTGTAACACAGTCATGGGGATATACTGAACACTGACCTTGTTTAACACAGATTTTCTCCAATTTCAGATTCAACGCTTGGCAATGGTAGACAGAGGAACGAGTATGGAAACCAATGTCAAATAGGTCATGGACAAGTAAGTTTAAGCGATGCATGTGTAGCAAGCCGTTAGTTCAGCTGTACACTTTCTGTAGAATCAGACCATAGGCCCCGCATACACAAGCTGTAGCCACCAGGCACTCGCCACCCCACCACAGTTACTTGTGCACATGTGAAATTGTGAAGATAAGGTAAATCAAGCCTTGCACAGATTTGGCGACCAGATACATTTTAAGAATCCATGATTTGCCCTGGAACACTAGATAATTGCTAAGTTAATGTATAATTATATCCTTATTCCCACAGGTTGATGACGCAAGAAGTCCAGGCGGAGTTCAACTTATGTGGAAGGGGACCTATAAAGAAGCTAGCTTTATATAATGCTGTTTTATATGCGCAGTTTATAGTCATTATTTGCACTGTTTAAAGAATTGTAAAGAGTAAATTTGTGACCTACATTTTTGTGTGCTCAAGCTTTTTTTTTTCCTTGACTTAAAGGTATAATAGACGATGTTTTAACCAATGACTGGCGTGATGCGAGTCTCAACTATTGGTCCTCTAACATGTCAATCATGCTGGAGAAATGCTTGCGTAACGCCGTCAAGCGTGCTCGTAGGAGCAGCAGAGCCGGTAGGATGGTCTGGCGCATGCACATTTTTCAAAAAGCAAGTAAGAGACATTTGGCTTCGACTTTTTCGAGAAAATCGTCCATTATACCTTTAAGTGTCTGTTCAGTGTTGGAGGTTAATGTTATCCCGACATTGGATTTTGACGTCAACCCATCATTCAAAAAGCCTACATTCAAAATCCAATGTCTATTTAACGTTGAAAGTTGACTTCAAGCCTATGTTAGGTTTTAACGTAAATCCAACTTTCATATTTGCATCATAATCCAATGGTAATCCAGCGTTGGAAGGCCAACAAATATTCAATGTTTATTTAACGTTAGAAGTTGACGTCAAGGCTACGTAAGGATTTAACGTAAACCTAACTTTCATTTTCACATCATAATCCAATGCTAATCCAACGTTGGAAGTCCAACAAATATTCAATGTCTATTGAACGTTGGAAGTTGACGTCAAGGCTACGTAAGGATTTAACGTAAACCTAACTTTCATTTTCGTATCATAATCCAATGCTAATCCAACGTTGGAGGCCAACAAGTATTCAATGTCTATTTAACGTTAGAAGTTGACGTCAAGGCTACGTAAGGATTTAACGTAAACCTAACTTTCATTTTCGCATCATAATCCAATGGTAATCCAACGTTGGAAGGCCAACAAGTATTCAATGTCTATTTAACGTTAGAAGTTGACGTCAAGGCTACGTAAGGATTTAACGTAAACCTAACTTTCATTTTCGCATCATAATCCAATGCTAATCCAACGTTGGAAGTCCAACAAATATTCAATGTCTATTTAACGTTGGAAGTTGACGTCAAGGCTACGTAAGGATTTAACGTAAACCTAACTTTCATTTTCGCATCATAATCCAATGCTAATCCAACGTTGGAAGTCCAACAAATATTCAATGTCTATTGAACGTTGGAAGTTGACGTCAAGGCTACGTAAGGATTTAACGTAAACCTAACTTTCATTTTCGCATCATAATCCAATGCTAATCCAACGTTGGAAGTCCAACAAATATTCAATGTCTATTGAACGTTGGAAGTTGACGTCAAGGCTACGTAAGGATTTAACGTAAACCTAACTTTCATTTTCGTATCATAATCCAATGCTAATCCAACGTTGGAAGTCCAACAAATATTCAATGTCTATTTAACGTTGGAAGCTGACGTCAAGGCTACGTAAGGATTTAACGTAAACCTAACTTTCATTTTCGCATCATAATCCAATGCTAATCCAACGTTGGAAGTCCAACAAATATTCAGTGTCTATCTAACGTTGGAAGTTGACGTCAAGGCTACGTAAGGATTTAACGTAAACCTAACTTTCATTTTCGCATCATAATCCAATGCTAATCCAACGTTGGAAGTCCAACAAACATTCAATGTCTATTTAACGTTAGAAGTTGACGTCAAGGCTACGTAAGGATTTAACGTAAACCTAACTTTCATTTTCGCATCATAATCCAATGCTAATCCAACGTTGGAAGTCCAACAAATATTCAATGTCTATCTAACGTTGGAAGTTGACGTCAAGGCTACGTAAGGATTTAACGTAAACCTAACTTTCATTTTCGCATCATAATCCAATGGTAATCCAACGTTGGAGGACAACATTGTTCCAACGTTACATCAACGTCAAGTGCCTGCTGGGTAGCTAATAAGCTGAATTATTATTAAATGTAAATTATAATAAAATGATCTGAAACTATGTTTCCCTCTTCTGTACTGGAACATTTAAATTTTCTAACAAGTTGCTGACAGTCCGTGCTCCGTGCGCACGGCGGGTGGGGGTCTGCACTGAAGGAGCGATACCGATGTGAATGAATGAACTGAGGGAACGAATGAGTTCTCCACTTATTATTGAAAGTGGAGATGAATGTAAAAACAGCAATGAAGGGAAACAGCACAAAGTCACGTCGGACGACGTGAGATTTGGAGGAGTGAGGAGCCGATTCTCGGCTGAAGAATCTGCTGGTGTGTGGTCTGCTCCGGAGTGACACCGCACACTGGACGATCAGGAGAGGAAGATTGGTTACGATCTGTCCTCTGCTGTCTTGTAGTGTGTGGTGTCTGAATCGGGGAAGATTGAAAAAATCCTGTAGTGTGTGGCCGGCTTAAGATGTAGGCACATCATAAACACAGTTGAGAACTTGTTTTTCATTTTCTTTGTTTTCATTTTGTTTGTTTTTCTCTGTCCTTTGAAATGTTTTTCCATCAGACTGCTGGATCCACTTCAGGCTGACTTGTTCATTGATTTCATTCGTCTGCAGTGTCTGTTTGAACTACAAAAAAACATTAAGGAACAAAGTTGAGCGTGAAACTGTTGGAGTTTGCGCCACTCCTTTACATAGCATTGTGTGTGAGAATCACATATGACATTTGTGCTGAGTGTGATCTGTCAGGACCCTGTGGGTCTTCTGCCCAGTCTGGGTCTCCCATCTCCTTCTCTCATCCTTATACCTCCCTGGTTTCTCTCGCTCATTGTCATGGTAAATGGACAACAATTTTACAGTGCTTTTTTTCTCTGCCTTAACAGGCCCAGAGTGCTTTACACTGCATTATCACATCTACCCATTCACACACATTCACACACCAGTGGAGGCGGCTGCCATGCAAGGTGTTCAGTCGGTCCACTGGGGGCAATTTAGGGTTCAGTGTTTTGCCTAAGGACACTTCGACTTGCAGACAGGAGGAGACAGGAATCAAAGTAACAACCTCCCGATTGTGAGATGACTGCTCTCCCCACTGAAACAGAGCCGTACAGCCGTCATTTCCAGCTGTTGTCTGTGTCTGCAGCACCTCATGTTTCATCTAGCTAATTAGCTTATCCTGTCATGAGTGGTGTTTACGAAAACCTGACTGAAACGTATCGCAGAGGGTGAACTACAACAAACCCTTAAAGCTCAAAGTTGAGTTTGAAACTGTTGAAATTTGCATCATTTCTTGAAATTACATCATCAGTCAAACAGAAAATGGACTGCATTTACATACTGGAACATTTGTGTATGAGTTTCAGATTTTATGAAATTGGTGTTGAGTGTGATCCTGCCGACTCAGAAGCTCCAGGCAGACTTTGCAGGTTCTAAGGTCTATATATCCCAACAGAAACAAGGGGAGAATCCCACATTTTGCTACAAAAAATTTGCACAAACAGTTTTACCTGCTGCAGGATAGCATCCTGTGTCTCTTCCAGGATCAAAGAGGAGTCTGATTTAGTCAGGACCAGCTTGATTGTCACCTGCTTCATCATTGTTTCTACAGTAAGAGAGAACTTGTAAGTGTGACAGACACAAGCTGTTTTTGAGTTTCCAGTTCTCAATTGTATCTTATTACTAACCACTGCAGAAGAAAGAGTATTTGTGGCTGCAAAGCCTTTCAGTCCATCTGCTGTGGGTTGTAGTCGCACAGTGATCTTTGACTCTGCTCGGCTGGTCCCAGTTGTTGAATGAATGTATGTGCCTGGACTGTCCGTCAGACCACATCCATGACAATCTGTACAGGCCAATCCACGAGGTTGCCTGTATTATTCCTCTAATTTCATCATTCACAGACTCATTCCTGATACTGATGAGGTCAGTGTGGTGCTTTCTGCAGTACGTCAGTGCCTCGAGCCAGGGCTTTTTTTCGGCCACAAAGATGTATCTGTTCTCTGAGGAATCTTGAAGGGAAAAGATGCAAATTATAAAAAAAATCCATTCAAAACTGAAGTTTTGCACCAACTGGAAGCTCAGAGTCACTAACTGCCCTCATCTGAACCTAACTTAACATGCATGTCTTTGTCTGCAGGAGCAAGTCTTGTCGATCTAGAAAAAAAACTCAACCTCACAGGGAGAAAGGCCCCCAATCTTACCCCTCATACACACTGGATGCGGTCCAGCTCCGGTCCGGCTCCGGCCCGGTACACCGCAGCACTGTGATTCACACCGCCTGCAGTGTCTCCGCAGTCAAGCCGGAGGAGGTTGCCAGATCTGTCGTTATCCCCCGTAGACAATTTGAAACCCGTTTTACTCAATAGAAAGCAGCCCAAACCGCCGTCTCGGATGAAAATGCACGTTAAAACCGTATTTGTATGATAAAAAACACGTCATAAACACATAATCATTTCATCAACCCGTCCGATGTGTTCAAAAAAGACGCTTGATTTGGAACAAACCTGCCCAATCGGGCAAAACGGAGCTGCTCCAGTCACAGAGCTGTTTTGAGCCATTCTGGTGTCATTTGGCTTCTCAGCAGTGACGAAATGCAAAACCCGTTCATTCTTCTAATGCGTATAATGACTACATGACGTTGTTTGTTCTGTATTCTACCAGAAGAAGTAAAAAAATAGAATATTAAGGCAAAAACACGACAGATTTTATTTTGAAGTGACTTATTTTGGAACACGTATCGCGTTTCCTTCCGGGCACCCGACTTGCTTCCGTCTGAATTGACGCGGTAGGGCTCTGGCATGCGGAAAAATAGGATCTTTGCGGAAAGAGACCGGAGCTCCGCAGAGGCTCCGGAGCCGGACCGCGGCTGGTGTGCATCACAGCATTGATTTTAATGACTACGGATTAGCTGCGGTGTCCGGACCGGAGCCGTTCCGCAGCCAGACCATCCTGTGTGCATCGGGGGTTATGAACAAGAGGATTTTCCTCCTGAAAAATGCAACGAATTCAGCCAGTCTCCATGAATGCAACCAGGGCCGGCGATTACGCTGGGCATCCGGGGCACTTGCCCAGGGCGCCGAGCCATAGGGGGGCGCTTGATGAGGCCGTGAGGCGCACCGCCCAGGGTGCGCCTCTGTGACGGCCGCTTGAGCAGCGCACTGCTTGGTTTGCTCGCTCGCGCCCCTCGACAACTATTGCCGACGCACCCCCCCCCCCCCCCCCCCCCCCCCCCCGCCCCCCGCTGACCAACTCTCGCGGTGCGACTCTCCACGACACTACCACGGGGCGTTCGTGTCGGGATTGCCCAGGGTGCCTGACAAGCCCGCGCCGGCCCTGAATGCAACGTTGCAATTTTGTCAACTTTTGGTGATCGTAAAACATTGCAAGTTTGCACAGAATTCACAGAGATTGGTTGAATTGAAATTGTTCAAACTACAGCTTAACATTTTCTCTGGAGGGACTGAATGGTAGAGCCAATTGTCTCCTCACTTTGAGGCAAGAGTTTTCAAGAGTTCTACTCTGTGCTGGGAGGAGTCTCTTGTTGTTGTTTGTGATAACTTTCCTGTGAACTGTATCTCAGTTGAGAAGACTCTTTGAGTGACACTTAATATAAGGGTGGACCTGCTGACTGATTGGAGTCAATTGGATTATGATCATTATCATCAGAATATTTTAGTTTTGGTTTCTGAGCTCCCAATTGATTTGTTTGATGCAAGTCACGCACACTAGCATCGTGTGGGACTTTATTGCATCTCTCCTTCTTTTCTGAAATGATGAATGAACCTTTTACAAAGGTCAAAATCTTCTGTTTAGAAACAACATCATGAAATACAGGAGAAATGTTTCAAGGTCACTCATGTCACACAGGGATGAACAAATGCAAAAAGAGGGGTGTGATCATTTACAATGACGAGAATGTGAGGTTTTGTGATTGTATGTTCTCTTACCGTCATAGCAGACGAATGGTAATGGAGCTGAACCTACATGGTCAGACCACTGTCCAGACGGTACCATGTTGCCACACATAATGTTTTCAGTATCACCGTTGGGTTGGGTAGGCTGCCAGTTGCTGTACTCCAGCTGTCCTTCATCATCAAGCCCCTCTTGAACCATTGACCAACGAAACTTGTAAAAATTGCCATACAGACCTATCCAGAACTCCTCTGCACTATTTCTCAAAATATCACCCAGCACAGCTGCTTCCTCCTTGCTGTTTATTGTGATCAGATCGTTGTGATTCTCCCTGCAGTAACTCTGGGCTTCTTTCCAGGTCTTTGCATCTCTGATGATGACAAGAACTTGATAACAGCATGAGTGGAGGATGCACAACCCTGCAGCCATAAAAATGGTGGTAAGAAATGAGAAATGAACAGTATATTATTATCTCCACCTTATCATGAATCATACACAATCAGCAAGAGGGCATTAAGTTAAAGTTAATTTTTGCCTTTTGTTTTTCCTGATGATGAAAACAGTGAGTCTAGAAAGTCTGAAATTTGTTGATCCAATGGTGCAATTTGTCTTATAAAAAATGTTCAGTCTTCTGTTATAACTAATACAATCTTTAAAAAAACTATTTGCTGTGTTTATGTATTCATCTTTAGGCTTTAACAGTGTCTGATTTCAAGTGAAAGTGAGCATTTTCAACCTTTTTCATATATTAATTCAATGCATGTTGATGTTTACTTTTATTTACTTTTACAAGATTCACAACACCAAGTTATATTTAGACTCTTTCATCAAAGATCATTTAAACTAACAAGTCAAAATAATAAGAGCAGTTTACTCCATGCATAGAATTTTCAATTGTTTACTCAATCAATTATGCAACATTTTCAAGAAATAGAGAGAACTTACCAAATATGACCAAACACCCGACTGCATTCCCATCCATGATATACTTCTTGAAATGTGTCTGCCTAATGCCTGCTGAGGAGAACCGACTTTAACTTAACGTGGTATGTGATGGCAAGGCTCTGACTCCTCTGGTAATAAAATGTTTTTTGTTGGATCTGTGACAATTTGAGTATTGTGAGGGTGATTTTACTAGAGCTTAGTGGCGAGCCAATTGGAACATGACTTCTGCTTCCAAACCAAAAAAGGGGTCAATATATGAAAAGATCGGTCTTACTACTCACACAGGATTAGTTTTATGTCTCGCCCGACAGGCACATAGTTCTACCTTCCTTCAGCACGGCCAGAAGTTTAACTTTTTCTGCAACAGTTAGCATATTTCTCTTCCTTTTGGGTGCTGGTGAAGAACGTTTGCAAACCTAATTTTGGCAATCTGTACAGAGACTAGGCGGAGACTGTTGACATTGGTCAGTCCCTTAGCCAATCAGGATGCAGAACAGAATGCGCTGTTAAAAAAAAAACTTAAAAAAAAAAACTGCACAAAAAAAAAAAAAATCTGTGAAACAGTGAAGCTGCAAAAGGTGACCCGAACCGAGTTATAGCGAGAGTTTACTATAAAGCAATATAAAGAATAATAAATCAGAAAAAAAGAAAAAAAAGATAGTGGCTATTATATCACAATCAGAATTAGAATAATCTTTATTGTCATTATACAGATGTACAACAAAATTGGAGAGCTTCTCCTTTCAGTGCAAAAGGTAATAAGTTATAAAGTATAAATCAGTATGTAAAAAAAGTAGCAGCAACCGCAGTGGCAGAGATATCAGCATTGCACATTTGCATTATGCTAGTGACCTGAATCGTTGTGTATCCGAGTACAGGGTGGCGATGGCTCAGCTGGGCACCGGGTGGAGTAGATCTCCATCAGGGAGGGGGGAGGGCAGCCGATGATCTGCTGTGCTGCCTTGACTGTCCTCTGAAGCCTCCCTCTGTCCACCTCGGTGCAGTTTCTGTACCATTTGGAGATGGTACAGTAGGTCAGCAGGGTCTCAATGGACAAGCAGTAGAAGGCCAGCAGCAGCTCCCTGTTGAGGCTGGTCCTCCTGAGGACTTGTAGGAAGTGTAGACGCTGCTGGGCCTTCTTGATGACTGCTGTGATGTTGGTTGTCCAGGAGAGGTCATCAGAGATCTGAACTCCCAGGAACCTGAATGTGTGGAACCTTTCCACACACTTGTCGTTGATGTAGAGCTGGGGGCGATTAGGACTGGGCGATTCTTGCTAAAATGTGTATCTCGATTTTACTCCATAAGAATCTAGATCTATGATTCTCACACGAGTTTCATTTTTCCATGGAAAATGTATTTGTTTTAGTCTTTCTAAACAGACTAACAGTAACACAGAGTCACACTCAGTGCTAACCAACAGCTTGCAGCTTTGCTATAGCAAAAAATAAATGTAAACTTGTCTTTCACACAAAGTGTTTGCTTGGCATGAAATACAGTAGAGTCAAAACTTAAAGGAAGGTATTGTGCAAAATCCACTTTTTTGAGCTTTGTATAATGCCATAGTATCATTTCCCCATTAAAAACGACGCATGGAGTTGTTTCCTGAACCATTCACACATATTTGAGCAATCCCTGAATCTCCCCCTGGCAGCCATGATGAGCGCTGAAACGCTCGGTGCTGCACAGCTCCGCCTATAATGCACAGCTCCGCCCCAGCTCTGATGTAGTCTGCACATCTTGTCAGCGGATGTTATTTGATCATATTAGTTCCTTTTGTTTAGAGCTGTTGTTTTACTTTTTGTCCTCTGGAGGGCGCTCGCACACAACTGATTGTTCTTCACATGAGCAGAAGTGGACTGTTGTTTAGGTTTCCTTTTGTACATACCTTTGAGAGCTACAAGCAGCAATGGAGCCTGCAGCCATGGACTTTGGTTGAAGAAGAATATTTTGCAGCCCTGGGAAAGCGGAGCGAGGTCTGTGTTTGTGTGACAATGCAATTTAATCTGTAGTTTTATTTATGTGATTCAAATGTATTGTTTTTGTTTGTTTATACACTTGTAGTTTTCACGGTGGTTTCAACTCAACCTTGCTGGACATGGCGGTGTACATTGACGATAGTACATGTACAGTAAAGAACATCTTCCACCCAAATCTCCGTCATCTTTCTTCTGGGGACTGCTACACATGAGGAGATTCTTAAAGAGACAGGGACTCATTTCCAGTTGTTTGAGGCAGCCTGATGCAGAGGCAAATTTGATTTAAGTTGTTTTTGACACATGCAGCTTTCACCATCCAACTTTGGGAGAAGCTGTTGCTTGAGTGTGCTGTACACTGATACTTAAGGGCTAAAAAACACATAATACCCCACCTTTAAATACTGCAATCAGCTACTAGTGCAGATGAATATAAAGAGGGAAGATAAGATTTAAGATAACTGGATCATTATTAGTGCACAAACAAAGCTTCCTTTTTTTGTGCACATCCTTTTATGCGCCTTGTCAATTTGCCGCAGCCCGTGTGCTGATTGAACACACGGGATTGGCCAGAGTCTCACATTGACAGGGGTTCCAATCAAGGTGACTGGGAAGAGCTTATTCATGATTAAAAAAAACAGAGAGAAAAAAAAGCAAAGGCAAAAAATTCCACAGCACACAATAAAAATAAAGCCCTTTCCCAGCCGCCCTACTAAGCTTTAGGCCTCAATCACACATACGCGGTCACTGCGCGGGTGCGGGGCGGACGCGTAGACCGCGCGGGCGCTGGAGCGGCGTGTTCAGGCGTCCCTTTCTCACCAGCGTGGTCTGCGTGAGCGGGTTGTCCGCGGCAATGGGCTACTAGTGTAATATGTTTGAAGTAATTTCAGAGGCGTTTCAGGAGCGAAAGGATGTTTATTCCCAAGAGCAGGCATCCAAAAACGTGCATCAGCATCAGCAGTCAAAAACACACAACACAATGCGGCTTCCATAGCTCCAGCATAGACTAATAGATATAGATCTCGAGATATATGTATCTAGACACGCGCGCTCCTCTCAACTGCGCCGAATAGTAAATTCTAACGAAACATATCTGCATATATGACAACTAGGACCTGTCTTCATTGTTTTTAATGGGACCCCGCTCCAAGCCGCGCGGAAAAATAGACAGAGCAGAACACTGGCAAAAGCCTCTTGTGTAGACCAGTTTGTGGGCAGATATGAGCTCAATACATGCATAGAAAGCCTAGCTGACACGAGATGTGTGTTTATGCCATTGGTTTCAACGGGATGCCGCGCACAGCCCGCTCAAGTCCGCGCAGAAAAATAGACTTGATTTCTATTTAGAAACCGCTGCGCTGGATGAAGAAATATAGCTGAAATGAGAGATTTTGCAGAGATTATGTCCCGTGCTAAAGCTCCATTGCCGTGGCCCCCGCTAAGTGCGGCTAAATCGGTTGGATCTAAATAATTTCTGGAGGACTCTGAGCTGCACGATGTTTGTCTGAGTGAGTATATGAGCATGCACATACCTAGAAATAAGGTACAGGTGTCAAAAAAACGGAGTTGCCCTTTAAAGAATGTCTGCAACATGGTGAGTGTTTCTGCCGCTGTTTTTCTCAATAAAATGTTTTGACAGAGCGCATATCAGTGGGTATCCGCCATCTTGAAAAATCGAAGAGCGGGATGTAACTCTGTCAACATACACAATGACTGTCAGCTAACCGCTTCACTAGGAAAGACCAAACCTGGCACAGTTGTGCATGAGGTTATCCTGTAGCAACACCTAGCGGCCAAAGTTGGAACGTCGTTGTATTTTTTTATTAATAGAATTAGTCCGGAAACTTTTGGGTCCCCCCTCGTATGTTAAGTATTATACTCTCAGCAGTTACATGCCTTAGCTGTTAAATAGACCAATCTAACACTAAGCTTCAGATAAACTAAATGAAATTTCCCAGTCATTTTAAACCATTTATAATACATAATTACCATAGTGATGATGCTAATGATCTCATCCTTCAGGCTGGCCTTGATGGTGGCTTTGGTATCTTCATCGCTGACATAGTCCAGTTTGTACCTTCGGTCCAGACTTGTAGCGATGTCGAGCAGTTTCTGTGTTTTTGGACTGCGGTACTTCTCCTGAAGGTACTGCAGGATGGATGTTGTGATATCACGTGCGAGTGAAGGGTCGTCTTCCTCCACTTTCAACATCCTTTCAAAGAGGTTGAGGACAGGCTTTACAGAGGAGACACTAACATACCGCTCTCCTGACAGGGCATCTGTAAATTCTGCCAGTGGTGTCAGACACTTGTCCATCACTTCAAGAACCATGACGTCTTGCCATGGCAGAAGGTTGGGGCCAATGTTCTTGCGCCGGTCACTGCACCGGCGGAGAACTGGTGTGATGGCCTCTTTGCGTTTCAAGAACCCTTTTGACCATGGCTATATGGGATCCCCATCTTGTTTGGCTCTCCATTTTCAGCTTGAGTTCAGGTAGGTGGAGATCCTTTTGTAGTGTTGCAAGCTCTCGCTTACGCTTCCAGCTGTAGCTGCAGGCACTCACCACCTTATTGCATACTTCCATTGCATGGTTGATTCTCTTGTCCTTCATTGAATTTTCTAGAATTTCACTACGCTGTGAAATATTAATGCACAATTACGAGATTGAGTTGTTTATGCGAAGATTGCTAAGACGGAACTACTTACTAAACATGGCGTCTGGGCGTAGTGATTTCAAAAGAAAAAGTAGTTCCTAGTATTTTCTTCAGTGTCGTAACGCTACAATATTATTTGTTGGTGTTCCGCAGCGTAGTGAATGTGCGGATTATAACGTGTCCACCAAAGTGTTTTGGGGCTGTTGGATTGTGTTTTGATGAGTTTGATAAGGGGAACCAAAAATACCATTCACTTCCATTGTGTCCGTCCCGAAAACCTTCCCTGACTCACCTCTGAATAAACAACAGCTCGCCCTCACAAAAAAGTAAGTATGCTGTTCGAAATGACTAAGGAATTGTGCTAAATGGGCCAATTTGCCAAAATGCTGAAGTATCCCTTTAATAACTTGCTGATCTAAAAACCATGACTCTGCTATTATTGAAACTGAAGGAAAGTACATAACTAAACCAACTGAGATAGCAAATTATTTGAATAACTTCTTTAGCAATAAAGTAAAACAAACAGGCTTAAGAGTCTAAACACATCCAGTGATCTCAGTGGCAGCAATTTTACTGAAGTGATCAAAAATGTAATAATGAAAGGCAAAAATTGTACATTTTCTTTCTATCATATAGATCTGCATGAAGTGGAAAAACTGTTGAAATCTGTAAAAAGTAGCAAACAATTTGAGCTGGACTATTTAGATGGAAAAATCTATTTTGATGGAAAAATTATCTCAATAATGGCAGAATATATTGTCAAGCCTGTTTGTCATATATTTAAATTGAGTTTAAAAGACAGTCTCTTCCATAATACTTGGAAATTGGCAGAAGTCATCCCCCTACGTAAGGATAATAAGCTGCCTCTTAGTGGCACTAATAGCAGACCTTTTATTATGTTGCCTGCACTGAGCAAGATAATGGAAAAGCTTATATTTGCACAAATTTCACAATATTTTATGAATTTTAATCTCACCTCTGATTCTCTGCATGCCTTTAAAGACAGCCATTTTACCTCCACTGCACTTGTACATATGACAGATGACTGGCTTTGTAAGCTTGATGCAAAAATTACGTTGGTGTGGTAGATTTCAGCGCAGACTTTGATATGATAGATCACAACTTGTTGTTGCACTAACTGTTTGGCTTTTCTGGCTGTTCCCTGAAGTGGTTTAATTGCTATCTAACAAATAGATCACAGTCAGTATATTTTAGCTTTTCTGCAGTCCTGAGGCTAGACTGTGGAGTTCCACACGGTAGCTGCCTCAGTCCTCTGTGTTTTTTCAATTTTTACAAATGATCTTCCTTATATCTTAAAAAGATCCTCTGTAGCTATGTATGCCGACAATTCAGCTATATTTTACGGTACGGACAACCTTCACATCTTTAATAATATGCTTCAAAGTGATTTAGACAAGGTATTTTAATAGGTGGAGTCTAAAAAACTAGCATTAAACGTTAGTAAAACGAAGTGCATGACTCTAGACTCCAGGAAGCCATCAAAGAATAGAAACTTTTTTTTCGCTCACCTTAAAAAATATACCCCTGGAGCAGGTGCATAAGGTTGTTCTCTTTAGCTTAACCATAGATGAAAATCTGAGCTGGACTAGTCACATTGAAAAGATAGTGACAAAAATGGGAAGCGCTCTTTCTGCTATTAGACAATGAGCCCACTTCATGACAGGCTCATCAGTCAAATACCTGCATGAAGCGACCCTCGGGTCTCTGTTGTGCTCCACATGCCCCGGGGCAAGCTGGGAGAACTGTTATGGGCCGTTCTGGGCCTGTTTGGGGTGGTTATTTTTGTCATTTTAGATTTATTGATGGTTGGATCGTGAGCAGGCAAGATTCATTCAGCAGGGGTCATTTCTCCTGCCTGAAGTCGCTGCTTGACGCTAGAATAATTTACGTTCAAAATTCCGTAATTTTGCATTTTAAGGCAATTTTAAGCCTGTAATGTTAAGCATTTCTTACCAGAGTGTCTTAATTGGAAATAAATTACACAAACAAAGAATTTCCTTTTTGAATGTTTGTATTTTCTTTCAAAAAAGTGCTATGTAGATCAACTTGTCAAAAATACATCTTAAAGGCACATTTAATACATTACATCTCATAAAATGCTTCCCCCTTCCTCCTCTTCGAGTGTCACGCCGGTTACTGCAGATTGCTGCAGATTGCTGCAGATGTTGCATGTTACTGCCAGTTTGGCAGAGTTTTGGTGAGCTTATACAGAGGTTATCCAGAGGAATTCTATAAAGATTTCTGGACCATGTCGGCACCCACTTTTCATAAAATAGTAACGGAAACAAAAAATAAACAAAAATACCATTACCATACTATTAAAGCCAGGAAAAGTTTGCACACTTCCATCCAGCTGCCGTCTTATTCCTATTATACATCCTGAATAAATGGAATTCATTAAAGGTAGACAGTATTCCACTAACATGTGTAGATTACATAAAATAATTGATAATTCAACAATACATATTCTTGAATCCACATTATCTCTTAAGATGCATAAAAGTATTTGATCGAGTAAACTGGAAGTTCTTATTTATAACAATAACCACATAAGGGTTTGGGCCGTCTTTCATAGATTGGATAAAAAGCTTCTCGAACAACCCAGCTGCATGTGTAAAGACCAATGAGCAGAATTCTCCAAGCTTCTGTGTGTAGGAACCAGACAGGACTGTCCACTCTCTCCCTCACTGTTTGCAGTCTTTATTGAACCTCTGGCAGCTGCTATAAGACAAAATAAAGACATGAGAGAGATCCAGGCCAACAATATAGAACACAAAATGAGCCTTTATGCTGATGATGTATTACTTCTCCTGCAGAATTCTCAAACTGATATCTCTTTTCTATTGTGTTCGGTCTGGTGGTGGTGGTGGGGGTGGGGGGGGTCACTGGTTGTCGGGGCTTCGTGGCGATGGTGGCGCAGGATACACGAAATAAAAAATAGCAAGGTCTGAAGATAAATTCAGCAGATAGAGGATAATATGACCTATCTCTGTTTTTCAGAAATGCAAAAAAATAAACAATCAAACCAAACCTAATCAGAACCCTGTATCACCACCACACACAGTACAATGTATGAAAGCAACAACACTGTCAAATGAACCTGAATTTGACACACTGCACTGAAACTTCGCTCAGCTCTTCACTAAAATTATAACTATACAATAAATAGATAAATGCATACGTAAATGTAAAAGTTTTCATTTTTCAGCTTGACAATTAATTATTGTATTTTTTTTCAGTTGTAACAAACCAAAATCAATAAAACTGTCCATTGGGTGGGAATCCAGGTTACGCGAGGTCCCTTTGTGATTTACACTTACATGGTAAATGCACATAATAATAGCAATCAAGAACTTATTTTTCATTATCTTCTTTTTTCTCTTTCCTTTGAAAGCTCTTTCCATCAGACTGCTGGATCCACGTCAGGCGGATTTGTTCACCGATTCCGTTCTTCTTCAGTGTCTCATTGAACTACAAAGAAATTTTGAAACACAAAGTTGAGTGTGAAACTGTTGGAGTTTGCGCCACTCCTTTAAAGGGGACATATTATGCTTTTTTCACTTTGTGAAAACTTTCTTATGGTAGTATGTCTTGCAGTAGCCTCATTATTACGCTTGAAAAAAATTGGAAAATTGTCTGTTTCCTCCCTGTCTGACTACACCTCATTTTGTGAAAATGCCTGCTCAAACGGTCCAGTTTGACTTTGGTCCGCCTACCCTGAAATAAGCAGATTTAATTCCTCCACCTGACTGTGCCCCCACCATGTGTGTGTGTGTGTGTGTGTGAGAGAGTGGGCGTGGACAGATGCGTTCATCTGCATACCTGGAAGCAGGCTCAGAAACAGACTTTTCTGCGGAGGGCTCGTCAGAGCAACTTTTTAGACCGCTGAAACTCCGAACAAAGGATGAATTTGGGACGAACAAACTTAAACACTGTTTTTGGGCTTCTGAGACCGATATGACACGACTGAAAAAACAGCATAATATGTCCCTTTTAATATAATTGTGTGTGAGAATCAGATTTAATGACACTTTTGCTGGGTCTGATGTGTCAGAACCCTGTAGACCCTGTGCTCAGTCTCGGTCTCCCTTCTCCTTCTCCCATATCCCTCCCTGGTTTCTCTATTGAGAGCGTCGTCACTTCCACCTGCCTGTATCTGGCTCACGTCGTGTTTAAATTATCATCACCTATTGGCTCTGCCTCCTGCCCAGGTGTACTTCGACCTGGTTCTCCAAGGTGTTGGTTTATATCTCTGCTCTGTCTCTGGACTTTTCAGTAAACCCCATCAGAGCTCCACCCTTGGGTAACTCTGCTTCTTTTGGGTCAAGCCTTGGGCATGACACTCATCTTGCAGGCTCAGGGGCTCCCGACAGACTTGCAGTAAACTATTTCTAGAGTCTGTGTATTCTGACAGAAATGAGGGAAGAATCCTGATTTTTGCTACAAAAAGTCATTAAATATTCATGTACAAAAAACTGTGTTGCCAATCAGCTTTACCTGCTGCAGGATAGCATCCTGTATCTCTTCCAGATTCATGGAGGAGTCTGATTTAGTCAGGACCAGCTTGATTGTCACCTGCTTCATCATTGTTTCTACAGTAAGAGAGATTTTATAAGTGGGACAGACACAAGAAGCAGTTTTTCAGTTTTCAGTTCTCCATTGCATCTTCTTACTCACCACTGCAGATGAAAGAGTATTTGTGGCTGCAAAGCCTTTCAGTCCATCTCATGTGGGTTGTAGTGGCACAGTGATCTTTGACCTTGCTCGGTTGGTCCCAGTTGTTGAATGAATGAAAATGCCTGGGCTCTCCATCTGACCACATCCATGACAATCTGTATAGACCAACCCATGAGGTTGCCTTTATTATGTTTCTAATTTCGTCATTCTCAGACTCATTCCTGATACTGACGAGGTCAGTGTGGTGCTTTCTGCAGTACATCTGTGCCTCCAGCCAGGGCTTTTTTTCGGAAAAAGAGATGTATCGGTTGTCTGAGGAATCTTGAAGGAAAAAAAAAAACAAATCAGGAAAAAAATGCATACATTCCATTCAAAGCCGAAGTTTTACACCTACTGGCAGTTCAGAGTCACTAACTGACCTCATCTGAACCTAACTTAACATGCACGTCTTTGTCTGAAGGAGAAAGTCTGGCATATCTAGTAAAAAAAAAACAAAACAGCCACACAGGAAGAACATGCAAACTCCATGCAGAAAGGTGATCATAGAAAGCTGATCTAATGATGGAGACAATTATGCTCTCAGGGAGGTTTGTGGGAGATACTGAAACGGAGTTTACTGCACCATGATAAACAAATGCAAAAAGAGGGGTGTTATCATTTCCTATGGCTAGAAAGGGATGTTTTGTGATTGTATGTTCTCTTACCGTCATAGCAGACGAATGGTGACGGAAGTGAACATAAGAAGTCAGCCCACTGTCCAGATGGTACCATGTTTCCACACATTATGTTTTCAGTATTGCCGTTGGGTTGGGTCGGCTGCCAGTTGCTGTACTCCAGCTGTCCTTCATCATCAAGCCCCTCTTGAACCATTGACCAACGAAAGTTGTAAAAATTGCTATACAGACCTATCCAGAACTCCTCAGCACTATTTCTCAAAATATCTCCCAGCACAGCTGCTTCCTCCTTGCTGTTTATTGTGATCAGATCGTTGTGATTCTCCCTGCAGTAACTCTGGGCTTCTTTCCAGGTCTTTGCATCTCTGATGATGACGGGAACTTGATAACAGCACGAGTGGAGGATGCACAACCCTGCAGCCATAAAAATGGTGGTAAGTTACATGAAATGAACAGTGTATATTATCTACGGCATTAAGTCAAAGTTCATTTTTGCCTTTTATTTTTTCTGAAAATGAATATTCTCAGACAGTGAGTCTAGAAAATTGGAACACTTGATGTAAATGACCCAACAGGTAGTGTCAGCTACCATTTTTTCCCCTTATAGCATTTATAGTACCGCAGTAGAAAATTTAAACTCAAGAAGGCTTTTTCAAGTATTGTGCAATATATTTTCCCCCCAAGTCAAAGGTCTCAACTACCCAGTCACCTTCATTGACACCTTATGGAACATTTCATCCAGTTCAATGGTGCTGGAGCTAATCCCAGATTCCACTGCACACAGGCAGGGAACACCTAAGATGTTAAAATGTGTTGTTTCCGCTTCTCTTTTAAGAAACTGAAGCCTCTGTCTGCTATTTCTCCATAAATGTACATGTTGTTACTATTCCAGAACGGCAGGAGTGGCAGTGACCCATCGGCATGGGCGGATAGATCCAAATATCAGTAGTATCGATACTAAAGTTAGTACTGGCATCAGATCAATACTAGCATGTTGAGATTGATTTTTTTTTCTTTCTTGTTTTTCTGCTCTGGCAGAGTTTGTCAGCACAGCCTCTCTGTCGGCCCTCGTGTGCGAACAGCTCACTCCAGCGTTCTGTGCCTCTCCCCTTCTCCCTCTGCTCTTCACTGCTGGTGTCGGAGCAGAGAGAGAGAGAGAGAGAGTGACGAAAAGCGATGGCAGACAGAAAAAGAAGCGCTGTGTCGACTTATTTCACAGCTTCAGTCAAAGACACTGCAGCATGTAATGTGTGCAGGAAGGCAATTCGCTTCTGCAGTAACACCAATATGCACAAACTTTTAAACGCAGCTCACCAAAAAGAGCATGAAGAGCTGCAAATTACAAGGAGGGAGGAGGAGGGAGACCCCCAATCGACCAGACCCCCGACACAGAGACAAAGGTCTCTGCCTGAGGCATTTCATCAGAATATCCAGGTAGCTGTTTTATAGAAGTGAAGTTAAGAGTTTGGTATTTCCAGCATAATTTGATGTTGATTTTCAAATTGCAATTGGTGGTCAAAGATGTCATTTTAACAGTGATTAAACTATTCTCATAAATTTAGTGAGTTGAAATAAATCCTGATTGTGTTAATTAAACTCAAAAATATATATACTCATGGAAAGATAAATAGCCTGTCTCAAACCTGAAATATGAATATGGCTAAATTTGATAACCCTCATGTGTTTTATTTTACCCAGCTGATTCGCCAAGAGCCAAGGAGATTACAAGGGGCATTGCTGAAATGATTGTAAAGGATCTACATCCTCTCTCTGTGGTGGAACACGGCGGCTTTAAGAACTTATTAAAGACTCTTGATCATCGGCACAAGGTGCCAAGTCGCTAATTTTTCAGAGGAGAGCACATTCCCTGACTGTATAAAGACTGTTGCTCAAAAGTGAAGAAATGTCTGGATGCTACCAACAGTGTAACAACTGACATGTGGACATCTGGAGCGACAGAAACTTATTTAACTGAGACATGTCATGTTATTGACAACAACTGAGAAATGCAAGCATATGTGCTTGAAACCTGCGCCTTTTCTGGGAAGCACACTGTAGACAATATTTGCATTGAGTTAAAAAGAATTCCAGACAAATGGAACATGGAAATGAAAATCAATCAATGTGGTGGCTGCGCAAAGCAGGGTGGGCACATTACGTTTGCGCACATAATAAATCTCGTTGTGAAAGACTCAATTAAGGCCGTCCCTGACCTGTTAGACATCCAGCAGAGGTGCAGTGCTATCGTAGCATTTTTCCTTCACAGCACAAATGCAATGGAGAAGCTCAGAGAAATCCAAAAGCAACAGAAGTTTCCAGAGCACAAGCTCATTCAGTCTGTTGGAACGAGGTGGAACTCTGTGTTCTACATGTTTCAAAGACTGCTTGAACAGAAGGAAGGGCCAACGCTGTTTTAGAGGGACTGAAACATTTTACGATCTTGGTTTTAGCACGTACTTGGATGCAAGATTTAAAAACTTTGGATTCCGGGACATGACAAATGGTGACACTGTGAAAAAAAGACTCATCACTGAAATGCAGCCAGTGAGTCAGACCTCAGCCCAAACTGTATCAGAGCCTGAACCAAGCACCGGCTCTGCCACCAGCTCTGCGTCAGCACTGACACCTGGTGCTACCCCACAGTCCACTGCAAGGGCTTCTCCATCCCCCCCTGCAGCAACAGGTGGGATATGGTCAGAGTTTGACAACCGAATTCTCGCATCTCTGCAGCATCGCACAAGTGGCACTGATGTAGTCACTGAAGTGCGGCGTTACTCAGAAGAAAAGCCAATTGCACGGAATGGAGACCCACTTCTTTGGTGGAAGATGTATGAAGCAACATTCACATCAATGAGCAAGGTTGCAAAAAACATCTTGGGGTAACTGCAACTTAAATATGATACTCTTCCTCAATCAGAACCTTTAATATACTGGAAACAACGCCCAAAAGGGAATAAAGGGTTACTCAGGGAATCATTTGTTAAGGGCTTTTTTTGGGCAAAGAGTCAAAGGTGATGGTGAATGACAGCCAACTACAGTTCACAGCAGTTCAGTGTAGTGTAGTTTAAAGCATGTGAACCAGATGCTCTGTGGTTGTCTTGACCAAGCATATGTTTGTTTTGAAAGTTTTGTATTTATTGTGTTATTTGCTGTGCATTTTCAGGTTTTTTTTTTCTTTTTTTATTTAACTACTCACTATATTCAAGGCCAAAAATGGGACCTCAGGGCATAAGCTTTTTTGACAAAAGAGCAAAGACTGAAAATTATTTTGCACTGCTGTCTTTATTTTTCATAAATACCTATGGGTAATTTTTATTGCACTGCTGATATTGTTACATTGTTTATGTCGTTATATTTTTCGTATTTACATTTTTTGTGTGTGAAAAAGGGAAAAGAAATTATTTTATTTCAAAATATTTACAGTATTGTAGCATTCTTGTGTCAGTTAATAAAAATTCCTGCTCCATCACAAATTGAGTTACATATCACTTTACTCTTTTGCAGAGAACCACCTGGGAACATTTTATAGAGGAATTGATCATTTAATACCATTAAATGCCATTCTGCAGTCCCCCTCCCATGCTATGAAATTAATAGCATAGGAGGGGGACCGCAGGATGGCCGAGGGACCAGTTGAAGATGGTCAACGCAAATAATTTACCCAATAATTTTACCAGCACTAGTTTCAACATATTAACTGAAATTGTGCCTGTACGGTAAAAGGAGCAAATGAGATTAGAAATGGTCAACTTTGCACTTAAGTAAGAGCAAAATTACATACTGAAAAAGTTAATCTTTCATTATCTTTATGCTATACCTAATTGGAGCAATGTGGTTATTTTCAAATCTTTACTTATGCTCCCAGTTTCTACTGTAACTACTGATACGGTGCATTCTGTTTTTAAAGCAAGTATTGTGACGGCAAAGATCAGCTTGCTCTGTCCTTGAAGTTCATTCTCAAAAGATACAGTTTTCTCATCACAAATACAGTCTAGTCACCAGTTTAAATTCCAGAGATATCAGTTAGCTGTTCTGAGGTCTACTGTATATTTAGTTTGAACAAGTTATTTCCAGAGGCAAATAGTTTTCCTTCAGGTTTTGAATATGTAATCCAGGTTAAAATGATTATAGCTGGAAAATGTTTGCATATGCTGTTTTATTTTATGAAAACAAAGTTCTGTCTTTCTTTTTAATGAATACAGCTGTTTTTTTTTGTTTGTTTTTTTAACCCAGTTGTGAGTTATTTCATTAATGTATCCATGTTTAGTTATCAACAGTGTGTCTAATTTCCAGTGAAAGTGAGCACTTTCAGCTTTTGTCATGTAACACATGTTGAAATGTACTTTTATTTGCTTTTAGAAAATAGAAAACATTGTGTCACTGCCCGATCATGTTGTTCAGACCTGTAATTCACAGTATTCACAGTATTTTTTGTTTGTTCAATTATTCAAAATTTTCAATACAAAAGAAAATACAAAAAGAACTTACCAAATGCAGCCAAACACCTGACTGCATTCCCATCCATTCTTGAAATGTGTCTGCCTAATGCCTGCTGAGGAGACCGGACTTTAACTTAGAGTAGTATGAAAATGTGTGATGACGAGCCTCCAACTCCTCCGATAAGAAATATTCTTTTTTTTCTAGGATGTCCAACAATTTTAATATCACACAGGTGATTTTACTAGAGCTTAGTTGGAACCCAACTGGAATCATGACTTCTGCTTCCAAACCAAAGATGGAGTCAATGTATGAAAAGTTCGGTCTTAGTTGATGCAAATCTTCACAGAAGGTCAAAGTGAGATTTGTGTACACTTAAATTAAACCACGCCTCAGGGCTGCTGATCCCACTCTGAGCAGCCATGTTGCACAGAGAAATTATAACCTGAGGGAGAGAGAAAGCTCACAAGCATCAAGTAACGTGCGACATTCAGCTTCGAATTCAAAATGATGTGAATGAAGCCAACTGGACTTAATCATATATACTATGGAAGATGTTTTACGCCTTATTCATTTAGAATCACAATCACATTATTGAGGATTGTTATTGCCAGGTTTGTCCAGCATATGAGGGTTTTTGGACAGCATTAACTAAAAACAACATTATATAAGGACACTTGCTCTTACTTACAGACTGCGAGGTTTTCCTTAATTCCTTTTTTTTTTTTTTTAGTTTCTCTTGATCACATTGGTGCTGCTGTTAGGCTGTTATAAGCTTTGGTGTTGCTCCTGGTCAAAAACTCTCTCCACTGGTGTTGTGTCATTATGGTTTGTGCATTGTAAAGTGAGGAGTGACCTGAGGGAAGATGATCTGGTGTTGTCTTGATGCCTTGTGCTTGTTGATCAGCTGTCATGTTGGTAGGGTTGTTAACTACTGGAGTGCCGCTGATTTCAGATTGTGTTTGGACTTCAGGGCATATGCATACCTGAGACTGGAGCGGATACACACACGCATGCTTAAGGAAGAGGGAGGGAGAGAGGACTCCAGCCACCAACACTTCGCTCCTGAAGCTTCCTCAACATTAGCGTTGACAGCATGAATTTCCATCTGGTGCTGCCGAGAAATGTCGTTCATGTCACGGATGGCTGCCTCCAGCCAATCCTCCGTCCCAGCTAGATGGCGTCCCTGAATGGCTAATGCATTCCCCACCAGGTCAGGGTCTGCTGGGTCCATTTCTGGCCAGTTGATTGTGTCAGTCAGATGGAGACCCAATAGCAGATCGGGGTGAAAACAAAGTCTTTGAAAGTCTTTATTGGTGACCAAACAGAGGAATCCACTGGGACTGTGCACAATCAGAGTTGGAGCAAAAGGTCAAAGCACAGAGGAGGAGACAAGGAAGAACTGGATTTGCACATGGAACAGGAACCAATCATCTGGCACAGAGAGACTGACAGAGGCTTGTTAAATACACAGAGGGGAAGGCAGAGATGAGATGTGATAGGTTAATGGAAAGATTGACAAGACAGAGCGAGAGGAGAGAGAGAGATGGAGGAGGAGCGAAGCACAAGCAAAGGAGGAGGAGAGAGGACCATGACAGACAACATAAATCCAATCCTTACTAGAAGCCTCAAGCAGAAGTTTCTTCTTTGTGTTACAGTTACTCCCTGCGACAGACTAGCAAACTGTCCAGGGTGTACCCTGCCCTCGCCCCAAGTATTTTATTTTTATGATGTTAATGAATTTTGATAAAGTCACATGGCAATTTTATCAAACAGCTCCGTCCGGTAGCAGCCGCCAGCGCTGCTCGCTGGTAGTCTATCACAGAGCTGTTTGAACAGCTCGCTGTGGTGTAATTTGCGGCCATCTCACCTGAAAGAAGTTTATTGCTCTCTCAGGTTTTCTATTAGGAACTTTTTCTTTCCTGGTTTTTGCTGCAGCAACAGTGTTGGCTTTGGCCTGTATGATGATTGGAAATTCATCATATTTGCGCAGAATGACAGTCTGCTCCTCCACAGTAAAATACATTACTCTTTGGGATTTCTCCATGTTTGTAATTGGTGAAGCGCTGAAAATTCCGGTCCTGTTCCCTGTTACTTGTAAGCACACTGAATCGGGGCTTCAATTACCAAGTTGAAAACCTGCTTCATAGTATTGCATGTCAAGGATGGCGCGTCTTGGGGTAAGTCAACCCAGAAAACAGAGTGATATCTCGGGCATGCTAAGTCCAGCTTCATGGCAAAGGCCCCAGGAAATTTTGAGACTTTGGACAAAACAACAACAACTACTACTACTACTACTACGACTATCACTACAGGAATATTAAGTCAGCACTTTGAGGATAGCATGATCTATCTCTGTTTTTGAGATATTAAAGCAACACTAAGGAACTTTCAGTTTTCGTTGATTTTAGTGGCGCCAGTGGACAAAAGCGGTAGTGTTTTGCCTGAACGAATACTACAGTTCCCATGAGGACAAGCACGTGGCGTAGTAAAATGCTGCTGGTGGCATGCTGTCGGACTGAACTCGCCTTCATTTGTTTCGAGTGGCTGTGTGAAGGATGGATAATGACGAGGTAATGAATTTAATGGTGGCAAAACAATGTTATTTCATGATGTGACGCATGCTGTAAAGCAATCCGCACATTTGGAGTTTTTTAGTGTGCAGGGTTCCTACCACCCTCCTCACAGTTGCTTAGTCCAAGTGAAAGCAATCTGACACCCTCAGCCCGTGACAGAGGGGTCATTCAACTAGTTGTAAGTCGATGTATTATCACAAAAGATATTAAAATGTTTTATTAAGGTTGAAAAGTTCCTGAGTGTCGTTTTTAACAAACATTGTGTACAATATTGTATGACTGAAGCGTTGACTGTGCAAACAGATTTTAGTCTTAGCAGCAGGAAGAGATTGAGTCTCCTCCTGCTGTTGCCTTTATTGAAGACTGGCATCTGGCGTGGCAGCTGGACATGACCAGACAGAAATGCTCAGAGAGTGAGAGAGAGAGAGAGAGAGAGAGAGAGAGAGAGAGAGGGGGGGGGGGGGGGGGACAGGTGAGGGGGGTAATATAACATACAGTATATATAAATTCACAATACAGAATAATATTATATTATTAATATATATTAATATAATAATACTATTATAAAACCAGAACCGATAACTAACACAGAGACTGACAGAACCAGAACCGATAGCTAACTAACCGATAGCTAGTTAACAATGGCTCCATTGAATTGGAGCAAAGAACAGAAAGCAGATATTTATATTTGAACTTATCACTCCTGTTCAAGTGAAGGGAAAAAGAAAACAAATAAAATAAAATATATAGATATTGTGGCTTTGGAGCAGCGGCGAGCAGCGACATGATGAGAAATTTTTCAGGTGAACACAAGGCTTTTATTGTAACAAGTCACCAAGCACTCAGAACCACCCACCCACCCCACTGGCCCACAGGCCAGGCCACTCCCCTGGCTACCCCTCTCGCTCCCGGTCCTTCAGGACACAAATGAAACTAAACTGAAGGAACAGAAAAAGTGGCAACAGCACATGAATCACAACACCAAACGGAACTATAACTAAAAGGAACATGAATAAACATAATAAAACACACACCACGGCCCCCGAAATATCCCAAGCAACCCCCTTCCCATAATGCCTTGCGGCTCTAAAGGCACAGTCACTTACGGCAGCGACCCCCAGCGGCTCCCCCACAGCCGCTACAATATAGATAAAAGGGAATGCCACAACTAAACAGAAATAGAATGAAATAAGATAAAAGCGAGGATGTGTGTGTGTGTGTGTGTGTGTGTGTGTGTGTGTGTGTAGGTGTGTGTGTGTGTGCGCACGTGCACACGTGCGTGTGCGTGTAGCTTGTCCCCTGGATATGATTGGGACTTGTGGGCAGGCTAATAGCGACAGCAGGGAGGACCACTGGATCTACTTCAGGCTTACTTGTTCACTGATGTCGTTCTTCAGTGTCTCATTGAACTACAAAGAAACATTGTCTTTGACAAGAAGACTGTTGCTCCTCGTCCTGCTCCATGTTTCACAGACACTGAGCATGCGCACTCTCAATAACAAAATGGTGCGCGTCACCGAGACTAAATGCAGGATGTTAAAAGGAGCTTAATTTAACAATTGAAACATAAATATTAAACATATAAAACAATACAAAATATAATCATATACCTCTTAACAAAACAATATATTTTTCTAAATATACCTTTATTATGCTAGTCAAATGTTATGTGCAGAATGAACATCATCTCTATATGGCTTTAGCCAAACCAGAGCCCTTGATCACCACCACCAATAGCAAAATGTACAAAAACATGAACACTCTCAAGTGAACCTGAATTCGACACACCGCACTGAAACTTTGTTATTCTATTCACTAAAACCATAACAATATGATAAATTTATAAATAAATAGTCTATGTGAAAATTTACATTTTTTAGTTCAAGAACATTTGTTTTTTTTCAGTTGGTTCTTGTGTGATTCCCTCCTAAGATGTAGGTACATCCTTAACACAGTTGAGAACTTGTTTTTCATTTTCTTCTTTTTTCTCTGTCCTTTGAAAGATCTTTCCATCAGACTGCTGGATCCACTTCAGGCTGACCTGTTCACTGATATTGTTCTTCTTCAGTGTCTCATTGAACTACAAAGAAACATTGAACACAAAGTTGAGTGTGGAGTTTACCTTTAAATCGCAATGTCTATGAGAATCAGATTTAATTTG
The DNA here is from genome assembly GCF_902148845.1 of Salarias fasciatus. Taxonomy (NCBI): domain Eukaryota; kingdom Metazoa; phylum Chordata; class Actinopteri; order Blenniiformes; family Blenniidae; genus Salarias; species Salarias fasciatus. Next base: position 41,911 of record NW_021941283.1, read on the forward strand.
TGCTGAGTGTGATCTGTCAGGACCCTGTGGGTCTTGTGCCCACTCTGGGTCTCCCATCTCCTTCTCTCGTCCTTATCCCTCAATGGTTTCTCTCCTGTGCATGTTGTCATTTCCACCTGTTGCCTGTGTCTGCTTCAGCTCATGTTTCATTATGTTTCAGTTAATCTATCATATATTGTCTCTTCCCTCTACCACTTTTAAATAGCACTTTTCCACTAGTCCCTGCATGGCTCTACTCTGCACTGTTCAGCCCTGGGTGTTTCCATTACATTTTAGTACCTCATAGCAGGTACTTTCATGGTCCCGACTGGTCCCCACTTGGCTGAGGTTCCAAGAGGGCCAAGTGGCAGAGCTGTGACGGCAGGACTGCACTGGGACAGTGTACCAGGAAGCTTCTGTTGGATCTGGTTTAGCTATTTATACTGTTTGCACAATTATTAGGTAAGTGACTATTTTGACAATATCATAGCACCTGCTCTTCCCTTCCTCTCCATGTCTGCCCACGAAACAATTTCTAACTTTTTCTTTGCTCATCTGCTTCTTCTGACTCGCGCTGTTGGTTTTGTTTATTCTGCTATTCAAATGCATTGTGCTCCACATGAGGTCCTCTCACTCAAGCTGTTAGTCCGATACTCCTAATCTAAACCTGGGGTCCAGGGTTCGCCTGAAAGATCCGGATGTGAGTTCAGGGGAGAATTCAAACATGAATAGATAATGAGGATGACAGGGCCCTTGAACCCTATTGAGAACCTTTGGGACTTTCCTGGTCCCCAGCATGGCCAACTGCCTTTCTCAGGAAGAAGATAAGCCAGAATGCCTCCTTCAACCAAGCTCTCCTTGGTGCTGAAAAGGAGCAGGAGACATATGGCCAGCATGTGTGACCCATTCCCCAACTCTGTGTTTTCGTCTGTCCCGGGGGAGGCGTGAATAGTATGGTACATACTTTGGACTTAATAAACATTTGTGTGACTGTTGATAAAAAATGCGTTAATGATTTCATTATGTCTGTTCATACAATGGTGGGGAAATAGTTTCTGTCCATCGCATAAAAACTCGAGTTTCATGTCGTGGTGCTATGACGACTCTACCAGTGTCAAGCTGGTACTATGTATAATGGAAAACGACTGGAGCCAAGGCGAACCATGTGAAGTAAGGCCAAGCAGGGACAAAAAACGAAGAAAGAATCCTGCGTTTTGCTACAAAAAGTCATGTTCACAAAACTTGGTTGCCCAAACAGCTTTACCTGCTGCAAGACAGCATCCTGTATCTCTTCCAGGTTCATGGAGGAGTCTGATTTCGTCAGGACCAGCTTGATTGTCACCTGTTTCATCATTGTTTCTACATGAAGAGAGAACTTGTAAGCGTGACAGACACAAGCAGTTTTTTCAGTTTTCAGTTCTCAATTACATGTTAATACTCACCACTGCAGATGAAAGAGTACTGGCGGCTGCAAGGCCTTTCAGTCCATCTGCTGTGGGTTGTAGTGGCACAGTAATCTTTGACACTGTCCGGTTGGTCCCAGTTGTTGAATGAATGAATGTGCCTGGACTGTCCGTCTGACCACTTCCATGACAATCTGTACAGGCCAATCCAGGAGTTTGACAGTAAAATGCTTTGAACTTCGTCATTCACAGACTCATTCCTGATACTGACGAGGTCAGTGTGGTGCTTTCTGCAGTACGTCAGTGCCTCGAGCCAGGGCTTTTTTTCGGGTACAAAGATGTATCTGTTCTCTGAGGAATCTTGAAGGGAAAAGATGCAAATTATGAAAAATATCCATTCAAACCTGAAGGTTCACTTCTACTGGCAGTTCAGAGTCATTGACTAGAAAAAAACCCAACCACACAGGGAGAACATGTAAACTCAAAACAAGAGTCCCGTGATCCAATGATAGAGCCAGTTGTGTTCTCAGGGGGGTTGTGAGAGATATGGAAATGGTGTCGTTGCACAGTGATAAACAAATGCAAAGAGAGGGGTGTTATTATTTACAATGACTTGAAAGTGATGTTTTAAGATTATATGTTCTCTTACCATCATAGCAGACGAATGGTAACGGAAGTGAACATACGTAGTCAGCCCACTGTCCAACCGGTATCATGTTAGCACACATTATGTTTTCATTATTGGCGTTGGGTTGGCCAGGCTCCCAGTTGCTGTACTCCAGTTGTTCTTCATCATCAAACCCTTCTGGAACCATTGACCAACGAAAGTTGTAAAAATTGCCATACAGACCTATCCAGAACTCCTCTGCACTATTTTTCAAAATATCACCCAGCACGGCTGCTTCCTCCTTGCTGTTCATTGTGATCAGATCGTTGTAATTCTCCCTGCAGTAACTCTGGGCTTCTTTCCAGGTCTTTGCATCTCTGATGATGACGGGAACTTGATAACAGCACGAGTGGAGGATGCACAGCCCTGCAGCAATAGAAATGGTGGTAAGTTACATGAAATGAGAAGTGTATCAAACCTATATTTATTCATGAATCATTCACTATCATGAAAGTAGTGTTTAGTCCAAGTTCCCTTTTGCCTTTTGTTTTTCCTGATGATGAATACTGTCAAAACTACAAAGTCTGAAAATTGTTGATCCAATGGTCCATTTTCTACACACATCTGAATCACCAGTGGCATGCAGTCAGGGGCAGCATGTCAAAAATGATTTTTTTTTTTGATAATTAAAAGGTCAATCTACAATGTGCCTGGAGTCAATTGTTTAATTTACAACCTTACCCAGAAAAGTAATAACCTCAAATGTACCATGTCCTGAAATGCATCGTAGGCCCGTCCCTTTGTTGTGGCTGCTGTAGTTTCATTAGCTGCCTTGGAACCAAGCTCGACGCTGCTATTGGGATTTGTCATGTTTTATCATCAGATTTTGATGTGTTATGATTGACAGAGAGCTGAGGTTTCTACAAATTCTGAGGTGGGACCTTTCAGATGAGCTGCACTGGCTGAAACACTACTTTATGCTACTGTAAATCACTCAATATGTAGAGTCAACTACTGTGATTCCCCTTATAGTACCTCAGCAGATATCTACTTAAACTCGAGAAGGTTTTTTCAAAAAATATGCAATATATTTTTCCCCCAAGTCAAAGGTTTACAACTTTTGTTCCATCCATCCATCCATCCATCCATCCATCCATCCATCCATCCATCTTCCACTGCTTATCCAGGAGAGCAGTCTAAGCAGAGATGCCTTGACTTCCCTGTCCCCAGACTCTTCCTCCAGCTCTTCCGGGAGAATCCCAAGGCGTTCCCAGGACAGCCGAGAGGCATAGTCTCTCCAGCGTGTCCCAGGTCTTCCCCGGGGTCTCCTCCCAGAATGCCCGGAAGCATCCAGTACGTATCCTAAAGAAGTGTCCGAGCCGCCTCCGCTGGCTCCTCTTGATGTGGAGGAGTAGTGGCTCTACTCTGAACCCCTCCCTGGTGACTGAGCTCCTCACTCTATCTGTAAGGGAGCGCCCAACCACCCTACTGAGGAAGCTCATTTCACCATTTGACCTGCCGTTAGTCTGTCCCATCACCCAGGACCTGTTTGCCATGGGAGAACCTACTCGGGGCATAAAGCCCCGGACAACATAGCTCCTGGGATCACGCTGGCACTCAAACTCCCCCACCACTTTAAGGTGGCAGGTCAGGGGGGACTTTTGTTCCATTTCATCCAATTCAGTGGTGCTGGAACTAATCCCAGGTTCCACAGGCAAGGAACACCTGAGACAGAAACTCTTAATTAACATGCAATGAGTCTGTAATAATGATTGCACATTTTGAAGTCTTTGTGATTATCTGTATTTTTGAGATGCACTTTCTGTATCTTCATTAAGATAAAGAGTGCATTGTGATTTCAGAAGATAACCGACATGCTGGTCAAAAAAGCGTGTAATTCATCTCTGATTGTTTGACAGATGCACTGTAAAATCAAGTATCATTGGAATTACCTGCAGATTTGTCTTTGCTGCACCAAACTAGTACCACACTTTGCTCTGCAATATGTTCTGTTCTGTTTGATTAACAATACAAAATAACTGCATTCAAAGTACAATTCTTAGACATGCAATACAGTAGGTTAAAAAATTGACCAGATTTGAAGTAATGGTATCAATTTGTTTTTTAAAAACTAATAGCAGATGTGATTGTAGTTAATTGCAATTCATCACACCATTTGTAAAATTGTAGTTTGCACACAAAATCAGTAATTTAAAGCACAAAAAGGTTTATTCTGAATCCTTCAGCTTGAGTGGAGCATGTAATTTCACATTGAAAGATGCTCTCAAATGTGGGATTTCAACTATCTAACATTTAAAAGTTTAGATGTTTAATGGAAGGCCAAAAACAGCAATAAAAATCCTGAAATAACTTAATTTACTTTAAAGCAACAAAAGTGCAGCATCAAAACATGTATCTCATGTTCAGAAGATTCACTATATTCCACTGAAATTTTATTATTTGAGAACTGAACATATTTGAACCATTAATATTGCGATATATCCAGACAAAAATAAGTATTCCTTCTTTACATTCAGGCCACTGCTGAGGTGCACCAACGTCTTCACTCTGCTGGAGGAGAGCTGTTATCTTCTCTGAATGATGAGGACACACAGTAGGCACTTTACACTTTTACATCATATAAACACCTGAGTGGAGCCATTTCATTTGGAGCAGATTATATTTCAGATCCAATTGCATGAAGTAATCTATACTGATCGATAATCCGCTTGTGCCTCATGTGAACCTCGTCTGACAGCGGAGCAAATTGTACGGGCGCATTATTCGTTCTGCACATGTGTTCCCTCATAGTGACAAAACAATGTGTGCAGTAAAAAGGAAGCAGCGAAATCAAACAAAAGCAGAAGGACTGGACGGTGGTCGAAAAAACCTTTTTCATTTAAAATCTTGAGGTGGCTGTAACTTGAGCAACAACGAGTTGCTGAAAGCGCTCCGTGGTGGACTACCAGTGGTGTTACGACCCCAGTGTACGAGGTCAAAAATGCAGGGTCTAAAATCCAATGAATCAAAATCATTCGAGGACTCTCAGCACTGACAACTCCTGATCTAAACTAACTGAAAAACAGGAGAAAAATGGGTGGCAGCTCCAAGCCCTCTTACTCTTGAATAGTTGTGAAGTACTACGGTGCTCTATTTACAGTGATAAACCAAACAATACTACGAAAACATTAAATACACAGACGAGTGGTGCCCACACGGTGGCACCAAGCCCAGTTGGGCGGGGGCGACCGGCCGGGACTCTGGCCATGGGAGCGCTTGCTCTTTGGGCAGTGTATCATGGAGATGTTTGAACACCATTTGAACAGATATCCAGCAGATAAAAACACACTGCTCGGCACTGAGGACTGCTGACTACAACGCGAAAGATCAGAACCTGAACATTCCACAAGAGACCTTATGTGCATGTCACAGATATGTCAGTAACTTTTCATCGAGGAATTGACCATTTCATGATGTACATTAACATGACTAGCTCATGTGTAGCAGCTGCAGTATTAGCCACAGGAAATGTAAATGACAGAGGTGGCGGTTGATCCCCCTTTCAAATTAATGGCATCGCTAAGATGTTTTCACATGTTAAACGAGAAAAATTTCAGAATGAGAATGTCTTTATTGTCATTATATCAAAACAATGAAACTGAAGTGAGATCGTATAGTGCATCATAAATAGAAAAAAATAGAACAGTCAACATGTAAAAAAAAACATTAAAAGTCATGAGGCCATCTGCACTAGAGTTCCTTATTGACGGCCAGAGTTTAGTGCAAAAATGGCCTGAGCAAAGGAATTGTTTCTGAGTCTGTTTTTATTTTCAGTGCTCTATAATGTCAGTCTGAAGGTAGAAAAATCAAGGGAGGAGTCTGTGACTATATTTTGTGCACAATTTAAAATCATTATAGATAAAATCTGTGTTTAAAAGAATAATTCATTGTTGATGATTAAATGATTGTGGTTTAAAAGAAAATGTGTAGAAGTTCATGATGTCTGATTTTGTGGAATTGTAATGTAATTTGTTGAGGTTTCGTATAGCTTTAAAAGCTATGGCCTCATGGACTTTTGGACTTTTAAGGCCATTTAGAATTTTATCTGGATCATTGTTGTTGCTGATGTATGTTGTTGGAAGAACTAATTCCTCGTGTGAAGTAAACCCAGCTTCATCGTGTGTGCGATCTCTTTTCTTCACCACAGATTGAGACAAAGCGGGTTCATTCACACCATCATGTTTGCCCTCTGCACCCCAGAGGAGCAACAGTCGCAGAAGCGTCACTGGCGTGACATGGGGCACATGGCATGGGGGCACATGACGTCGAGGGGCACTCCCAGGTCGCAAAAAAAAGAGAAAAAAGAAAAAGAGGGAGGAAAAAGAAGTGGGAACGGGCCCTTAATGTATGGTTAACCAAGGTTGATTTTATGTCAAAACATAATATTTCAAATTTTCTGTGATCAATTATCCTGTGCTAATTTTATGTAACCTGGCAAAAGCCATATTCACATGTGCAGCAACGAATTGCTTCATATGTCAATCTGGGATTTCACTCGGCAAATCCGTTCGGGGAAGGAGGGACTTGCTGTAGAACTCTTTGCGTTCATTGGATGGAAGGACACTGTGCACCTGCCTAACCATGTTTGGTTTCAGCCAATCACTGCAAAGAAAAAACCTCTTGCTGATCGTTTTTCAAAGACGCAATAGAGGATTCATCCAAAACAGATTTAATCGCTGTCAGGATATCCATTGTTTTCGCTCGCCATGCTAATATTATTAGTAGTCCGTCACTTCCTGCTTCCGTCAAAGCTTCGTGTCCCGGCCGAAACGACGCGTGATTGGTCTGACCGAAAAAACTCCAAGCGTGATTGGTCCGGCCGAAAAAAGTCTGATCCCGAACACATAAGGCTGGAGCGGTACAAGATGGATTCTCGTGGTGTGTGAGAACAAATATCGCGAGAATTCAGCTTGCCGGCAAGGTTAAATTTTATGGGAGGGGCGGTGGGAGCAGGTACCTCCCAATGTGCCCTGAGTGGGCAAGGATACAGGAAGAAAGACAGGTCACAGGTCACACTATAAAGAAAACAATGGAGAAGCAGAGACAGAAAAGTGGCTATCAGAAGCGAAAAATAGGTGAAGCCAAACAAGAAAAAAGAGCAAAGCTCCCCAAAATAACTGGTTTCCTTACAAAGAAAGATGCTAACAGTTTCAACGCGGCCGAGGGGGCTGCGGGGGTACAAGAAGATGAGGAAGAGATGCTGATCACCGCCAGCAGCAGCTCAAGGTAAGCAGAGACAGGCAGAGCTGTTGTGTATTTAAATGATCAAGAGCTTTTAATCTGTTGTTCTGGTGCGCTGTCACCAGATTGTGTTAGGAAGCTGAGCTGTAATGCTCATCCTCTTTTCTTTTTTTCTTCTTTTTTTTCTCACAAGAGCATTTCTAATGAGTGACAGATATTTGACTTTTATGGGAGGTTTTTTTTTTTAACCTTCATCTGAGAGTGTTTTTTTTTTGTGTCTGAAAAATGTAAAATTTCTGGCATTGGGGGCACATATAAGAATTCTGCATGAGGGCCCAGTGCTAGGTAAACACGCCACTGGATGGTCGACTCAGTTGTGGCACTCAGATGAGTCTACTGAAAGGTCAACGGGTGGCACATCTGGCCAGTTAGTGGCAAATGCGGGGCAGTTTGTACACTCCCCAGATCTGTTACACTTCGGTGTACCACTGGTCCAGGGTGTCCAAGTCGAGAGAGGCTCGACGATGGGGGCACGACGTCGCGAGTCTACAGGTACTGTGCAAGTCGAGGAGGGGAAAAAACAAAACACCTCTCCAACTCACTTATTCTCATTAAAAAAAAAAAAAAATCAATGGGACTGCCCAGTCTAAGGTAATTCAACACATGTTGAAATCAAAATGATGCGAGCAGTTTACTCCATTCATAGCATTTTCAATTGTTTGCGCAATCACTATTGAAAGTTTGCAAGAAAATGAAAGAACTTACCAAATACAATCAAACACCTGACTGCATTCCCATCCATGATAAACTTCTTGAAAGGTGTCTGCCTGATGCCTGCTGAGGAGACCTGACTTTAATTTATAGTGATATGAAAATGTGTGACGACGAGCCTGCACCTCCTCTGGTAATTAAATAATGTTTTTTTCTTGGATCTGCAACAATTTGACTATTACGCGGGTGATTTTACTAGAGCTTAGAGGGAAGCCAATTGGAACCATGACATCTGCTTCCAACCCAAAGATGGGGTCAGTGTATGAAAAGATCAGACTGAGTTGATGCAAATCTTCACAAAAGACCAAAGTGGGATTTGTGCACACCACTTAATTTAAGCCAAGCCTTGCATGCACACCTCAGGGCTACTGACCCAACTCTGAGCAGCCAGGGTCAAAGAGCTGATGTCTCAGCAGGATTTAAAGAAGCTAATTCATGCAGATTTCCCGTCAACTTGATGGTTTTCCTTAAAAAATACAATCTATTTGTCAGATTACAAAACGTACATTTCCAAAACTGAAGCCTGACTGTCAATTACAATAATACATTTATTTGTATAGCACTTTTCAAAACACAGTTCTAAAGTGTTTAACAAGAAGAGCAAATACAATATGGAAAGAAGGAAAATAAAAACAAAACAACAGACATTAGTCAAGAAAGGCTAGGTGATAAAAAACAAGACTTTTAAGAAGCGATTTAAAAGAGAACACTGAGTCAGCTTGTCTGAGACCCTCAGGCAGGGAGTTCCGGAGCAGAGGGGCCTGGACAGAAAAGGCCCTATTTCTTTTCGTAATACAAATAGCTTTTCTAAACCGTCAGGGGGACACAATCTCAATTTGCAGCACCTGTAAATAATGGAAAAGCACATCTGTCCTGAACAAAGTAGGACATCTGGCCTCTTTTTTAACATGTGTTTGTTCTTGTAAACCACTTTGAATTGGCTTTGTTGCTGGTATAGGCTGTACAAATACGACTGAATTGATTTGGCTTCTATACTAATCAATCAATCAATCAATCTTTATTTGTAAAAGCACCTCTCATTTTCATGAAAAAACAACACAGTGCTGAACAGTAAAATCAGTTATAAAAACAAAAAAGAGCAAAAACCACACCATTGATCAGTATGCACACACAGACACACAGACACAGACACACACACACACACACACACACACACACACACACACACACACACATAGACACACACACCGACAAACAGGTGTACACAAACACACACACACACAAACAGAGACACTCCCAGTTTGGGTCACAGAACAGAGTAGACATGGCATGGCACTGAGCATCATGAGAAACACCACCAGTAGGGCCGCCTACACCGGGAGAAGTCAAAGGTCATAACTGCAAGGGCTCCAGCACCCAACCCTGCCAGACCAAGGGAACCCGCACACCAAGGTGTGGAGCCCCCGAGGTCAGCCTGGACCAGAGGACCTGAGCACAGTAACCCCCGCAGAGGACTGGAACCAACTCCCGGTGTGATGGACCCCCCCCTAAGTAAAATAATTTAGAAGTACGTAATAAAATAGAATGAATTTACATGAAGGTGGGGGTGAGTGATAGCCTGGATATCAGGGTACATGGCTTAGGCGCTGGGGGGGTACTGGCCTGGGGCGGATAGTCGCCTGTGTAGGTTGGTTCTCCTGGGTATGGTTATGACCCTCCGCCTGAGTGGGGGGGGTTGGCTCTTGGGCCCTGGGTTCTTGACTCTGCCCGCCCAGGGCATCCAGTGCCCGGGAGGGGGCCAGCTCCTGCCGGTCCCGGCCGGGGCTTTCCTCTGCCCTCTTCTGGACCGGCACGTGGGTATCTGCCTGGGGGAGTGGCTCGGATCTGGGCTCCAGGGTGGCGCCGGTTATTTGGGCCCTGATGGCCTCTCTGGCCTACTTCTGGTCTTCTCAGAGGTCAGAGGTCATATACAGGACTGTCTCAGAAAATTAGAATATTGTGATAAAGTTCTTTATTTTCTGAAATGCAATTAAAAAAAAAAAAATGTCATACATTCTGGATTCATTACAAACCAACTGAAATATTTCAAGCCTTTTATTATTTTAATATTGCAGATTATGGCTTACAGCTTAAGAAAACTCAAAAATCCTATCTCAAAATATTAGAATATCATGAAAAAGTATACTGGTAGGCTATTTAACTAATCACTTGAATCGTCTAAATAACTCGAAACACCTGCAAGTGTTTCCTGAGCCTTGAAAAACACTCAGCTTGGTTCGGTAAACTAAATCACAAGTATGGGGAAGACTGCTGATCTGACTGCTGTCCAGAGGACCATCATTGACACCCTCCATCAGGAGGGTAAGACACAAAAAGACATTTCTCAAAGAGCAGGCTGTTCACAGAGTGCAGTTTCAAAGCACATTCACAAAAAGTCTGTTGGAAGGGAGAAATGTGGCAGGAAACGCTGCACAACCAAGAGAGATGACCGCAGGCTTAACAGCATTGTGAAGAAGAGGCGCTTCCAGAATTTGGGGGAGCTTCAAAGACAGTGGACTGAAGCTGGAGTCCAGGTATCAAAAGCCACTGTTCACAGACGTGTCCGGGAAATGGGCTACAATAGCCGTATTCCCATGGTCAAGCCACTTCTGAACTCAAGACAACGGAAAAAGCGTCTGACTTGGGCTATGGAAAAGAAGCACTGGACAGTTGAAGAGTGGTCCAAAGTCCTCTTTCAGACGAAAGCAAGTTTTGTATTTCATTTGGAAGTCAAGGCACCAGAGTCTGGAGAAAGGCTGGAGAGGAGCATCATCCAAGTTGCTTGAAATCCAGTGTGAAGTTCCCACAGTCAGCGATGGTTTGGGGAGCCATGTCAGCTGCTGGTGTTGGTCCACTGTGTCTCATCAAGTCCAGAGTAAATGCAGCTGTGTGCCAAGAGATTTTAGAGCACTACATGCTTCCTTCTGCTGAAAAGCTCTATGGAGATGATGATTTCATTTTCCAGCATGATCTGGCACCTGCCCACAGTGCCAAAACCACCAGTAACTGGTGTACTGACCATGGCATTACTGTCCTCGATTGGCCTGCCAATTCCCCTGACCTGAACCCCATTGAGAATTTGTGGGGTATTGTCAAGAAGAAGCTGAAAGACACCAGATCCAACAATGCAAATGAGCTAAAGGCCGCTATTGAAGCATCCTGGGCATCCATAACACCTCAGCAATGCCACAGGCGGATTGCCTCCATGCCACGCCGCATTGATGCAGTAATTCGTGCAAAAGGATTCCCAACCAAGTACTGAGTGCATTAATGGACATTTTCAAATGTTTGATTTTGTTTTGCTGTTATAATTTTGTTTTTTACTTGGTCTGAGAAAATATTCTAATATTTTGAGATAGGATTTTTGAGTTTTCTTAAGTTGTAAGCCATAATCAGCAATATTAAAATAATAAAAGGCTTGAAATATCTCAGTTGATTTGTAATGAATCCAGAATGTATGACATTTTTGTTTTTTTAATTGCATTTCAGAAAATAATGAACTTTATCACAATATTCTAATTTTCTGAGACAGTCCTGTATGCATGATCACTATCACTATCACATTTGCATGATCACAATGATCTTTAATCAAGCAGTGTTCTTACCTTGTGCTGCAGCCTACAGTCATAACACTCCAAATTTGCTTTTGGCTCTGGGGTGGCACTAATAAATGTTTTCATCAAGGCTTCAAGTTGCATCAAGTTTCACCGAAACTTTCGAACAGACGCAGGCAGGTCCCACTACTAATGTGTCATGCTAAAAAAAAGAAACGGCTCTCAGATCTGATTCTTTGTAGTGATTCAGAAATTGGCAATAAGACTGATTTTATAGCAGAATTAATGTACAAAAATGGACAATTATGGTGATTTTCATAAAACCACTAAGCATAAACTATCAATTTTTACAAACTTAAGGTAACAATGAAGAGTAGTCCGGGAGTTAAAAGAGTCGGCTGTTCTCTGGGAGTTGAGCAAAAAAGGCCCACTCTTTGAAAAGAGCCAAACTTCCCATCACTGCAAGAGCTGCTAGTGTGAGCGCGCAACATCACCCTTTGCGAAAATGCATTGTAAGAGCCATTGTAATATAGTCAGTTCGGTGCTTGTTGCATCATTTAGGTAATGGATTGATCTTATAGTTTAAATGAACAGGTAAGTGTGGAGGCAATATTTTATGTTAAGCTGGTGTCCTGCCTCTAGCAATCAGCTTGATTCTCCACAGGTTGCTGCTGCCTGCGAGGCCTGCAGAGGGGCAGGCTGAAAGCTTATTTGTAAAGGTGCTGGATGGGAGGAGGAGTTCAGTTGAAAAAAGTTTTTGACCGTGCAGCACAAGCGTGGAAAGAGAGCTTACCTTAAGGTGATTGTGGATTCAGACAAGGGAATATTTTGGATCTGGTAGTGGACCAGAAACATTTTGATTTTTTGTAAAGCCTTAAGTTGTTCGTTTTTGTTCTGAATAAATCTTCTATTAAGCTCAATCTTCTCATCTGGATTTTTGGAAGCACGCGTCTAAAAACACGACCCCCTCCCTCTATGTGGCCGTAAACAAGATTCTGGAAACCTTAGAGAACGGCCACAACATTCGTCAAAAACTTTCAACGTGGAGGAACTGCTGGAGAGTAAAGCTGCAACTGGACCTGACTAATTGATGGGATTACCTGACTGCGTGCATGGGCGTTCAGGTGCCGCTGCAGAAAGGAAGAAACAAGGACTTGGACTGAAGCAACAAAAGTACGTCAGCTGTAAGGTAAAGCCACGCTGCCAACTATTGGAGTAGCTCGGCGGGTTGCTGTTTAAGATCCGGACATTATCCCCGTGCGTTGTTTACAGAAAGTGGTGTCATGGAGGATGATATGGAGAAAGCCGTTGTTACGGTCAAACACAAAGAAGCGTCTGCAGCTGAGAAACTACAGCAGTTTATCAATGCTAGGAGAGGAAAATTAAGGATGCTGACTGCAAAATCAAATGAGATGGAAAAGTTAATGAACAATGCTTCTAACTTGGAAGGAGTGAAGTCAAGAATGAAAGTTTTCAAGGCAACTTTGGAAGATTTCAAAGAATGCAACAGCACGGTTTTGATGTATCTTCATGAAGATGAGCATGCAGCAGACCAAGATGGATGGTTTAAGCCAAAATTGGATGCATTTGAAAGCTTTATGAGGAAAGCTTACACATGGATTAAGGACACTGAAAGTGGTGAAGAAGCTCTACCAGTGTGTGATGATGAGGTAACTCCCATGGACAGCGTGTCAATGGTAACTCAATCTAGTAAACGTAGTGGATCCAGCAGCAGCCGCAGCGGAACGTCGTCTACATCATCTGCACGCCGTAGACAGGAGGCAAAGCTAGCAGCTCTGGAGGCCAAGGCAGCTGCGCTCGAACAAAAACATGCTTTGGAGTTGAAAGAGGCGCAACTTAAAGCAGAGAAAGAGCAACTGGATGTGAAGACAGCTATGGCAGTGGCAAAGGCTAAAGTAAAAGTCTATGAAGACCAAGTGGCCCAGGAAACAGGCGATGCAATGGATGAGTATGTGGATGCTGCAGCTAAGGCAAAGACTCCAGCAAAGGTTGAAAGGCGTGAAGATGGAGGACGTCACCCTGGCAACCTCTATGAGCAACGCCGTGCCACATACAGGATGGGGCCATCACCAGGAGCCAGGAGTAAAGTAATACAAGCTGAAAGTTCTCAAGCGGCTGCTAGTGGGGTCTCACAAAATCAAAGCAACATCACAAATGATGTCTACAAAGTAATGAAACAGCAGACTGACATCACAGAAATGCTAGTTAAGCAGCAATAGTTGGCTCGCCTACCGAAGAGAGACATACCTGTGTTCTGTGGCGATCCCCTCGACTTCAGGTCATTTATTAAAGCATTTGAGCATGCCGTGGGCTCTCGGACTGATAACAGTGCTGACAAGCTGTACTTCTTGGAACAGTATACGAGAGGTGAACCACGTGATCTTGTGAAAAGCTGCCAGCATATGCCCACAAGTCGTGGTTACCAGAATGCTCGACATCTGTTGGAAGATCGATATGGCAACCCACTGAAGATTGCAGCTGCTCTTCTGGAAAGGATGTTCAAGTGGCCACAAATTAAACCAGAAGATGCTTCTGCCCTCAACAACTTTGCACTCTTCCTGTTAAGTTGCCGCAATGCCCTTGAAGATGTAGACTACATGGAGGAGTTGGATAGCCCAACTAATATGAGAGTTATCATCTCCAAGTTGCCTTATAAGTTAAGAGAAAGATGGAGAACATTAGCCTTTGAGATCCAAGAGGAGCGCCAAAGAAGAGTCAGGTTCACAGATCTAGCTTCCTTTGTTGACAGGCAGGCCAAGATCGTTACAGACCCCATGTTTGGAGATTTACGAGGACCCACTACAGAGAAGAAGGAAAAGAAGGCATCAGTGCTGGACTTCAAAATAAGGAAAGAAAGAGTTAAAAGTAGCAGCTTTGTGACTGATGTAACTACAACAAAGGATGAAGCAATCTACAAATCAAAGACGAAGACCAATGACACATCAAGTCAAGTTTCCTTCTCAAAGCCCTGTCTGTTCTGCCAAGGCAACCATACACTTGTGGAGTGTCATCACATCACCAAAAAACCGCACAAAGACAAGTTGGAATTCATAAGGAAGGCTGGCCTCTGCTTTGGATGCCTAGTTAAAGGCCACATGAGTAAAGACTGTAAAAGAAGAATGTCATGCAAAGTGTGTTCAGAAAAACATCCAGTCATGTTGCACATTCCAAGAAAAGATGGTGCTCACAGCCAACCAAACACAGAAATCCAAGAGGAAGCTGATATGGAGCAAACTGTGGTTTCCAGCACCCTCGTCAGCCTAAACCAAGAGAAAACCACCTCTGACGGGGCCGGAGATAAAGGTGTTCTTGCCATTCTTCCTGTCCTTGTGAAGGCAAAAAAGGGCAGCAAAGTCATAGAAACCTATGCCTTCATAGACCCTGGGAGCTCAGCAACGTTTTGCACAGACTCACTGGCAAGGCAATTAAACCTGCAAGGAAAAGGAACCGAGCTCATCCTGACTACAATGAGCTCGAGTAAGCCAGTTAAAAGTTGCCTTCTTAGAGACTTGGAGATCAGCGGGATTGAGGAAAACAGCTTCATAGACTTGCCTAAAGTGTTCACACAACAAAACATCCCAGTTACAAAGGAACACATTCCAAAGCAAAGCGACATCCAAAAATGGTCATATCTTCAGGAGGTGAAGCTGCCAGAGATCAACACAGACATTGGACTCCTTATTGGAAATAATGTACACAGAGCCTTTGAACCATGGAAAGTAATTCACAGCCAAGGTAATGGACCTTATGCAGTGAAGACGATTCTCGGCTGGACAGTTAACGGTCCACTCAGAGAAACTGGAGCAGATGACGGTGAGCAACAACAAGTCACAGTCAACAGGATTTCGATGGAGTCGGTGGAAAAACTGCTCATGCAACAATACCAAGCGGATTTTCCTGAACAACACCACAGTGACAAGACAGAAATGTCACAAGAAGACCAGCGTTTCATCACCTCTGTAACGAGGTCAGTCAGTCATGCCGACGGACACTATTACATCAACCTTCCAATTAAGAAATCGTCATTAAACATGCCAAACAACAGAAGTGCTGCAGTGCAGCGAGCAGTAAATCTCAAAAAGAAACTCTGCAAAAACCCTACACTTCATCAGGAGTACACAGACTGCATCAATGCGCTGTTAACAAAAGGATATGCGGTGCAGGTACCAGACGCCACACTCCGACGCCAAGATGGGAGAGTGTGGTACATCCCACATCACGGGGTGTACCACCCACAAAAAAAGACTCTGCGTGTTGTGTTTGACTGCACAGCCAGCTTCCAAGGAACTTCGCTCAACACAGAACTGCTCCAGGGTCCAGACCTGACGAACTCTCTCCTTGGAGTACTGACACGGTTTAGGCAGGACTATGTTGCCATGATGGCTGATATTGAAGCCATGTATCATCAAGTAAGAGTTCCAGCAGATGACACAGATGTGCTCCGTTTCCTGTGGTGGCCCGACGGAGACTTATCCAAGGATTTGGTGGAATATAAAATGGTTGTGCATCTTTTCGGTGCCACCTCATCTGCTAGCTGTGCTAACTTCGCGCTCAGGAGAACAGCAGAAGAAAATAGAAGTGGAGCCTCACCTCAAGCAGTTGAAACAGTTCTGAAAAACTTCTACGTGGATGACTGTTTAAAGTCAGTGAACAGCGACACTGATGCCATCGCCTTGAGTAAAGAGCTCGTGACCCTGTGTGCCTCAGGAGGCTTTCGTCTAACAAAATGGACAAGTAACAGCAGAGCCTTCCTAAGTGCTATCCCAGATGGTGAAAAGGCCAAAGACATTAAAGATCTGGACCTGGTCAAAGATGCTCTCCCCATAGAAAGAGCGCTGGGTGTGCTGTGGTGCATAGAATCGGACTGTTTTAAATTCAGAGTGAACGTAAGCAGGAAAGCAGTCACCAGAAGGGGAGTTCTATCGGTGGTGAGCTCCATATATGATCCACTGGGTTTTTTGGCTCCAGTGGTGCTCCCTGCAAAGATCTTTCTGCAGAAAATGTGCAAAGAAAAGCTAACGTGGGACGAGGAAATTCCGAACAGGCTGGTGCAGCATTGGACTAATTGGATCAGTCAACTGCCTCAGCTCTCCAACTTCAAGGTGAAGAGATGTATCAAACCGGAAGGATTTGGAGTCATTGCAACTGCACAGCTTCACCACTTCGCAGATGCTAGCGAGGTTGGTTATGGAACAGTGTCATTCCTGAAACTGACAAACACTGAAGGACAGGTGCACTGTGCTTTCATGATGGGGAAGTCACGGGTGGCTCCCTTGAAGCAAACCACAATCCCCCGCATGGAGCTGACAGCGGCCGTTGTAGCTGTCAATATGGACAGAATGCTGAGAGAAGAGCTCCAGCTTGAATTGAAAGGCTCAAAGTTTTGGACTGACAGCACCGCTGTATTGAAGTATCTCCGCAATGAGTCTCTACGTCTGAAAACCTTCGTGGCAAACAGAGTTGCGACGATCAAAGAAGCTACAAGGGTGGAGCAATGGTGTCACATCAACACGTCTGAGAACCCAGCTGATTGTGCTTCTCGTGGGCTCACTGTGGATCAGTTCATGGTCAAGCAGTGCTGGCTCGAAGGGCCATCAGTTTTGAAGAATCCAGACAGCCACCTGGCAACACAGCATAACGATATGAACCTCACCGAGGATGACCAAGAGGTCAAGAAAACAGTTGTCATGAGCTGTACTGTGAACACAGGTGCTGATGCAGTGAGCAAAGTAATGCACTACTATTCCAGCTGGCATCGTTTGAAGAGAGCTGTCGCATGGTTGCTCAGGCTAAGACAAGTGCTGCTTTTGTTAAGCAGACAGCGGCAAATGTTGAAGGCTGCAACGCCACCCCTGGATGCTGTCACCAGTGAGCGAGTGCCTGATGTGGCAAAGGCGCCACTAACGCTCGAGGACTTAACGAATGATCTCCTTTTCTGCTCCGTTTATTGTCAACGCCTACGGTTCCAAGCAGAGATCTCCACGCTGGAAAAGGGGGAACAGTCGGTGAAAATAAGCAGCTCAATTCAGAAACTGGATCCAGTGCTGATAGATGGTATCCTGAGAGTAGGAGGTCGTCTCACCAAATCCGTCATGCCAGAAGAATCGAAGCACCCCATAATCATGCCATGTGATGTACATCCCACAACTCTGCTTCTGCGGGACATTCATGAGAAGGTTGGACATCTAGGGAGAAACTACACCCTTGCCCGTTTACGCCAAAGATTCTGGGTTCCTGCAGCTAACTCAGCAGTAAGAAAGATCTTGTCAAGATGTGTCACATGTAAAAAGATACAAGCGAAACCTCATGGACAAAAAATGGCAGACTTGCCAGTGGACAGACTGCAACCAGATAACCCGCCATTTACCAGTGTTGGTGTGGACTATTTCGGGCCCATAGAGGTCAAAAGAGGTCGCCGTATGGTTAAAAGATACGGTGTGCTGTTCACATGCTTGACGACTCGCGCCGTACACATCGAGGTCGCCCACAGTCTCGACACTGACTCCTGCCTCAATGCAATAAGACGGTTCGTGTGCAGAAGAGGCCAAGTTTCCATCATGAGGTCGGATAATGGCACAAACCTGGTTGGTGCAGAAAAGGAGCTGCGGATAGCCATGCAGCAATGGAATCAAGTCAAAATCCATGACATGCTGGCTCAAAAAGACATCCAGTGGATTTTCAGCCCACCTGCTGGACCTCATTTTGGAGGAGTGTGGGAACGACAGGTGAGATCTGTGAAAAAGGTCTTAAAGTCAGTGTTGCAAGAACAAACATTAGACGACGAGGGGCTACAGACTCTGTTATGTGAGGTGGAAGCCATTCTCAACGGCCGACCATTGACCACATCATCTGATGAGCCCAGTGACCTTGAGGCCTTAACTCCAAATCACCTGCTCCTGCTAAAGAAACAACCAATGCTGCCCCCAGGACTGTTTGGTAAAGACGACTGCTACGCACGACGCAGATGGAAGCAAATTCAGTATCTTGCTGACTTGTTCTGGAAGAGGTGGGTGCGTGAGTACCTCCCCAGCTTGCAGGAACGACAAAAATGGACTCAAGTCAAGCAAAACCTAGTACCCGGACAAGTCGTGATGGTCGTGGATGACAACGCCCCGCGAAGTTCATGGTTGCTGGGAAAAGTCATACAATCCATGTCAGACGCCAAAGGACTAGTCCGTAGAGTGCTGATAAAGACTCCTTTCAGCACTCTGGAAAGGCCCGTGGACAAGCTTTGCCTTGTGTGTGACATGGATGTTTAAAATTCTTTTTTTTTGTTGTGCTGAGATTGCATTAGAACGCACATAGTTCTGTTAGAGTTATGCTTAGATTGTTTACGTTTGTTTTGGCTCTTCTTAAGCTATAAGGTTTTTGTTAATTATAAGTCCTCCTGCCTGATAATTAGGGGCCGGAATTGTAAGAGCCATTGTAATATAGTCAGTTCGGTGCTTGTTGCATCATTTAGGTAATGGATTGATCTTATAGTTTAAATGAACATGTAAGTGTGGAGGCAATATTTTATGTTAAGCTGGTGTCCTGCCTCTAGCAATCAGCTTGATTCTCCACAGGTTGCTGCTGCCTGCGAGGCCTGCAGAGGGGCAGGCTGAAAGCTTATTTGTAAAGGTGCTGGATGGGAGGAGGAGTTCAGTTGAAAAAAGTTTTTGACCGTGCAGCACAAGCGTGGAAAGAGAGCTTACCTTAAGGTGATTGTGGATTCAGACAAGGGAATATTTTGGATCTGGTAGTGGACCAGAAACATTTTGATTTTTTGTAAAGCCTTAAGTTGTTCGTTTTTGTTCTGAATAAATCTTCTATTAAGCTCAATCTTCTCATCTGGATTTTTGGAAGCACGCGTCTAAAAACACGACCCCCTCCCTCTATGTGGCCGTAAACAAGATTCTGGAAACCTTAGAGAACGGCCACAACATGCATAATGCAGATTAATTTTATTAAATTTCATTTATTGTCAAGCTGTCATCAAATTGCAGCCAATCCTCCTTCGCAGCTAGATGGCGTCCCTGAATGGCTAATGCATTCCCCACCAGGTCAGGGTCTGCTGGGTCCATTTCTGGCCAGTTGATTGTGTCAGTCAGATGGAGACCCAATAGCAGATCGGGGTGAAAACAAAGTCTTTGAAAGTCTTTACTGGTGACCAAACAGAGGAATCCACTGGGACTGTGCACAATCAGAGTTGGAGCAAAAGGTCAAAGCACAGAGGAGGAGACAAGGAAGAACTGGATTTGCACATGGAACAGGAACCAATCATCTGGCACAGAGAGACTGACAGAGGCTTGTTAAATACACAGAGGGGAAGGCAGAGATGAGATGTGATAGGTTAATGGAAAGATTGACAGGACAGAGCGAGAGGAGAGAGAGAGATGGAGGAGGAGCGAAGCACAAGCAAAGGAGGAGGAGAGAGGACCATGACAGACAACATAAATCCAATCCTTACTAGAAGCCTCAAGCAGAAGTTTCTTCTTTGTGTTACAGTTACTCCCTGCGACAGACTGGCAAACTGTCCAGGGTGTACCCTGCCCTCACCCCAAGTATTTTATTTTCATGATGTTAATGAATTTTGATAAAGTCACATGGCAATTTTATCAAACAGCACCGTCCAGTAGCAGCCGCCAGCGCTGCTCGTTGTTAGTCTATCACAGAGCTGTTTGAACAGCTCGCTGTGGTGTAATTTGCGGCCATCTCACCTGAAAGAAGTTTATTGCTCTCTCAGGTTTTCTATTAGGAACTTTTTCTTTCCTGGTTTTTGCTGCAGCAACAGTGTTGGCTTTGGCCTGTATGATGATGGGAAATTCATCATATTTGTACAGAATGACAGTCTGCTCCTCCACAGTAAAATACATTACTCTTTGGGATTTCTCCATGTTTGTAATTGGTGAAGCGCTGAAAATTCCAGCCCTGTTCCCTGTTACTTGTCAGCACACTGAATCGGGGCTTCAATTACCAAGTTGAAAACCTGCTTCATAGTATTGCATGTCAAGGACGGCGCCTCTTGGGGTAAGTCAACCCAGAAAACAGAGTGATATCTCGGGCATAGTAAGTCCAGCTTCATGGCAAAGGCCCCAGGAAATTTTGAGACTTTGGACAAAACAACAACTACTACTACTACAACTATCACTACATGAATATTAAGTCAGCACTTTGAGGATAGCATGATCTATCTCTGTTTTTGAGATATTAAACATCGGTGTACAATATTGTATGACTGAAGTCTTGACTGTGCAAACAGATTTTAGTCTTCGCAGCCGGAAGAGATTGAGTCTCCTCCTGCTGTTGCCTTTATTGAAGACTGGCATCTGGCATGGCTGCTGAACATGACCAGACAGAAATGCTCAGAGAGTGAGAGAGAGAGAGAGAGAGAGAGAGGGAGAGAGAGAGAGATAAAGAGAGGGGGAACAGGTGAGGGGGGTAATATAACACACAATATATATAAATTCACAATGCAGAGTAATATTATATTATTAATATATATTAATATAATAATATTATTATAAAACCAGAATCCATAACTAACACAGAGACTGACAGAACCAGAACCGATAGCTAACTAACCGATAGCTAGTTAACAATGGCTCCATTGAATTGGAGCAAAGAACAGAAAGCAGATATTTATATTTGAACTTATCACTCCTGTTCAAGTGAAGGGAAAACGGAAACAAATAAAATAAAATAAAGATATTGTGACTTCGGAGCGGCAGCGAGCAGCAAAATGATGAGAGATTTTTCAGGTGAACACAGGGCTTTTATTGTAACAAGTCACCAAGCACTCAGAACCACCCACCCCGCCGGCCCACAGGCCAGGCCACTCCCCTGGCTACCCCTCTCGCTCCCAGTCCTTCAGGACACAAATGAAACTAAACTGAAGGAACAGAAAAAGTGGCAACAGCACATGAATCACAACACCAAACGGAACTATAACTAAAAGGAACGTGAATAAACACAATAAAACACACACCACGGCCCCCGAAATAGCCCAAACAACCCCCTTCCCATAATGCCTTGCGGCTCTAAAGGCATAGTCACATACGGCAGCGACCCCCAGCGGCTCCCCCACGGCCGCTACAATATAGATAAAAGGGAACGCCTCAACGAAACAGAAACATAATCAAATAAGATAAAAGAGAGGATGTGTGTGTGTGTGTGTGTGTGTGTGTGTGTGTGTGTGTGTGTGTGTGTGTGTGTGTGTGTGTGTGTGTGTGTGTGTGTGTGCGCGTGCGCGTGCATGCGCGTGTGGGCGTGCGTGCGTGTGTGTGTGTGTGCGTGCAGCTTGTCCCCTGGATATGATTGGGACTTGTGAGGAGGCTAATAGCGACACCAGGGAGGACCACTGGATCTACTTCAGGCTTACTTGTTCACTGATGTCGTTCTTCAGTGTCTCATTGAACTCCAAAGAAACATTGTCTTTGACAAGAAGACTGTTGCTCCTCGTCCTGCTCCATGTTTCAGAGACACTGAGCATGCGCACTCTCAATAACAAAACGGTGCGCGTCACCGAGACTAAATGCAGGATGTTAAAAGGAACTTAATTTAACAATTGAAACATGAATATTAAACATATAAAACAATACAAAATATAATCATATACCTCTTAACAAAACAATATATTTTTCTAAATATACCTTTATTATGCTAATCAAATGTTATGTGCAGAATGAACATCATCTCTATATGGCTTTAGCCAAACCAGAACCCTTGATCACCACCACCAATAGCAAAATGTACAAAAACATGAACACTCTCAAGTGAACCTGAATTTGACACACTGCACTGAAACTTTGTTATTCTATTCACTAAAACCATAACAATATGATAAATGTATAAATAAGTAGTATCTGTGAAAAATGTCATTTTTTAGTTCGAGAACGTTTTTTTTTCAGTTGGAACAAACCAAAATCTCTAAAATTGTCTTCCCAAATAATAGGTGGAAATCCAGGTTGCCTCAGGTTCTTGTGTGATTCCCTCCTAAGATGTAGGCACATCCTTAACACAGTTGAGAACTTGTTTTTCATTTTCTTCTTTTTTCTCTCTCCTTTGAAAGATCTTTCCATCAGACTGCTGGATCCACTTCAGGCTGACCTGTTCACTGATTTTGTTCTTCTTCAGTGTCTCATTGAACTACAAAGAAACATTGAAGCACAAAGTTGAGTGTGGAGTTTACCTTTAAATAACAATGTCCATGAGAATCAGATTTAATTTGTGCTGAGTGTGATCTGTCAGGACCCCGTGGGTCTTGTGCCCGCTCTGGGTCTCCCATCTCCTTCCCTCGTCCTAATCCCTCAATGGTTTCTCTCCTGTGCATGTTGTCATTTCCGCCTGTTGTCTGTGTCTGCTTCAGCTCATGTTTCATCATGTTTCAGTTAATCTATCCTATCTGGTCTCTTCCCTCTACCTAATAGCACTTTTCCACAAGAGATGCGCGGACGGCTCATTTTTCCATCCGCAACCGCTTCTTAAACTCTCCATCTGTCCGCCCGCACGAACAATTTTTTTTTTTCAATCTTCAAAACCAAACCCGCCCGGCATCAGCAGAACAGTGTTTCGGTGTATTGAAGTTGCTTTTTTTATTATTTGAGTGCTTCAACCGCAACCTGCCCGAATGTAATTAAAATCTTAATTTTTCGACATGTCATCTGCCCGATCCGCGGTTATCCGTGGGCTCCGCGGGTGCAACCACAATCCGCGCATCTCTATTTTCCACTAGTCCCCGCATGGCCCTACTCTGCACTGTTCAGCCCTGGGTGTTTCTATTACATTTTAGTACCTCACAGCAGGCACTTTCATGGTTCCTGCTGGTCCCCACTTGGCTGAGGTTCCAAGAGGGCCAAGTGGGGCCGAGATTGTGACGTTGGCAGATAGCCGTCCACTGACTGGCCAGAAAGTGATGTCAGTAGCAGAGCTGTGATGGCGGGACTGCACAGGGACAGTGTACCAGGAAGCTTCTGTTGGAGCTGGTTTAGCTATTTATACTGTTTGCACAATTATTAGGTAAGTGACTATTTTGACATTGTCATAGCACCTGCTCTTCCCTACCTCTCCATGTCTGCCCACGAGACAGTTTCTAACTTTTTCTTTGCTCATCTGCTTCTTCTGACTCGCGCTGTTGGTTTTGTTTATTCTGCTATTCAAATGCATTGTGCTCAACATGACATCCTCTCACTCCAGCTGTTAGTCCGATACTCCTAATCTAAACCTGGGGTCCAGAGTTCGCCTGAAAGATCTGGATATGAGTTCAGGGGAGCATTCAAACATGAATAGATAATTAAAGCCGCAAGCGGCGTTGGACGGGACCTCGCCCTCTGGCAAGGTGGCCCCACTGAGGCCGTCCTCGTACCTTGATGACCGAAGTCCAGGTCACTGGGAACCCTGGTACTCCATAGACTTCCAGCACCCTCTCACCCACTAACATGGAGTTGTTCGCATCTCCTATCTGCTGACATAGAGTTGTTAGCATCTCTCATCCGCTAGCATGTAGCTGTTAGCATCTCCTATCTACTGACATGTAGCTGTTAGCATCTGTCATCCGCTAACATGTAGCTGTTAGCATCTCCCATCCGCTTACCTGTAGCTGTTAGCATCTCCCATCCACTCACATGTAGCTGTTAGCATCTTCCATCCACTAGCATGTAGCTGTTAGCATCTCCCATCCACTCACATGGAGTAGTGAGCATCTCCCATCCACTAACATGTAGGTGTTAGCATCTCCCATCCACTAACATGGAGCTGTTAGCATCTCCCATCCACTAACATGGAGTAGTTAGCATATCCCATCCACTAACATGGAGTAGTTAGCATCTCCCATTCAGCGGGGGCCACGGCAATGGAGCTTCCCGCACTGCAGCTCCATTGCCGTGGCCCCTGCTGAATCGGTTGGATCTAAATAACTTCTGAAGGACTCCTATAGTGACTCTTTACACCGCTGAAACTCTGAAAGAAGGATGAAATTGTTGTAAACAAGCTTGAATACTATGTTTTAGGCCTTCAGAGATCTATATCACATGACTGAAAAATAACATCATATGTACCCTTTAATGACAGCTGCTGTCGACTGCACTGCATGCCCATATATGGTCAGTAGTGGACTTCCTGTTGGATTTAGGTTATTGGTGTCAATGGGTGATTTTTAGATCTCGATGAGATGAACACATGAGCAATTGGTTTTATCTCTCTACGACATTCCTACGGGCTGTAGCGGCCATTTTTTCCAAAAATGTGACTTTTATTTTGAAGGGCTGATAAAATCCACACCGTGTGACTTTTGACAAAGTTTGAAACATCGTTTGTAGAGAAGCTTCTCCTCTATCAGGCCGCATTACTTTGACGTCTCTACGACAAATGGTCTCGGACAAGATAATTTTTAAATGAGGAGTGATTTTTACTTTGAAAGGGAAATAGCGGACTTCCTGTTTGATTTAGGTAATGCATGTCAATGGAAGATTTTTAGATGTTGATAAGACAAACACATGAGCAATTGGTTTGATCTCTCTACGACATTCCTACGGGCAGTAGCGACCGCTTTATTAAAAATGTGACTTTTATTTTGAAAGGGAAATAATGGACTTCCTGTTGGATTTTGGTTTTTGGTGTCAATTGGTCAGTTTTAGATCTCTGTGAGACTAACGCATGACCATTGGTTTTATCTCTCTCCGGCTTTTCTTTGGGCCGTAGCGACCATTGTAGTGTTTCAAGTGGGTTTTAAGACTTTTAGCTTTAAGGGTTAACAGCATCCACACCATGAGACTTTTGAAAAAGTTTTTAACAATATCGGAAGAGAAACTTGTCCTCTATTATTTCACGCCACTCTGATGTCTCTACGACAAACGGTCTCGGAGCAGATAATTTTTAAATGAGGAGTAATTTTTTACTTTGAAAGGGAAATAGCGGACTTCCTGTTGGATTTAGGTCTTTTTTGTCAATGAGACATTTGTAGACCTCGACGAGACGAACGTGTGAATAATTGGTTTGATCTCTCTACAACATTCCTATTGGCCATAGCGACCCTTTTTTCAAAAATGTGACTTTTATTTTGAAGGGCTAATAAAATCCAAACCGTGTGACTTTTGAAAAAGTTGTTCACATCTATTATAGAGACACTTCTATTCTATCCGGCCGCGCTACTCTGACATTTCTACAATAAATGGTGTTGTAAAACACCTGCGTGAAACTTTTACTTTGAAAGGTAATTGGCGGACTTCCTGTTGGATTTAGGTCAAGGGTGTCAATGGATGATTTTTAGATCTTAATGAGTTGAACATGTCAGCAATTAGTTTTATCTCTCTACGACATTCCTAGTTGACAGGGGTGCAGAATTTACTGTGTCTCGGTTGTGCTAGTTGAAGGTGCTAGTTTGTAGGTGGCGCTAGAGAGCAGATGGGGTTAATTTTTTTATTTTATAAAATTTTTCGCGAGTCTGCATGTGCCTGCCAAATTTGGTGAGTTTTCGTGCATGTTCAGGGGGTCAAATTTGCCGTCGAACATGCGGGATGTATAATAATAATAATTAAAGCCGCAAGCGGCGTTGGACGGGACCTCGCCCTCTGGCAAGGTGGCCCGACTGAGGTCGTCCTCGTACTTTGATGACCTTAGTCCAAGTCACTGGGAACCTTGCTCCTCCATAGACTTCCAGCACCCTCTCACCCACTAACATGGAGTTGTTAGCATCCCCCATCCACTGACGTGGAGCTTTTAGCATCTGTCATCCGCTAACATGTAGCTGTTAGCATCCCTCATCCACTAGCAAGTAGCTGTTAGCATCTCTCATCCGCTAGCATGTAGCTGTTAGCATCTCCCATCCGCTAACATGTAGCTGTTAGCATATCTCATCCGCTAGCATGTAGCTGTTAGCATCTCCCGTCCGCTCACATGTAGCTGTTAGCATCTGTCATCCGCTAACATGTAGCTGTTAGCATCTCCCATCCGCTAACATGTAGCTGTTAGCATCTCCCATCCGCTAACATGTAGCTGTTAGCATCTCCCATCTGCTAGCATGTAGCTGTTAGCATCTTCCATCCGCTAACATGTAGCTGTTAGCATCTCTCATCCGCTAGCATGTAGCTGTTAGCATCTCCCATCCACTCACATGTAGCTGTTAGCATCTTCCATCCGCTAGCATATAGCTGTTAGCATCTCTCATCCGCTAGCATAAAGCTGTTAGCATCTCGTATCTCTCACCCGCTAGCATGTAGCTGTTAGCATCTCTCACCCGTAAGCATGTAGCTGTTAGCGTCTTCCATCCGCTAACATGTAGCTGTTAGCATCTCCCATCCGCTAGCATGTAGCTGTTAGCATCTTCCATCCGCTAACATGTCGCTGTTAGCATCTCTCATTTGCTAGCATGTAGCTGTTAGCATCTCCCATCCGCTAACATGTAGGTGTTAGCATCTTCCATCCGCTAGCATGTAGCTTTTAGCATCTCCCATCCGCTAACATGTAGCTGTTAGCATCTCCCATCCGCTAACATGTAGCTGTTAGCATCTCCCATCCGCTAACATGTAGCTGTTAGCATCTCCCATCCGCTAACATGTAGCTGTTAGCATCTCCCATCCACTAACATGTAGCTGTTAGCATCTGTCATCTGATTCAGCAGGGGCCACGGCAATGGATTGCAGTGCGGGAAGCTCCATTGCCGTGGCCCCCGCTGAATCGGTTGGATTTAAATAACTTCTGAAGGAATCCAAGCTGCACCATGTTTGTCTGAGTGAGTATATGAGCAGGCACACACCTATAAATAAGGTCCAGGTATCAAAAAAACCGGAGTTGCCCTTTAACACTGTTGAATTTGAAATTATCCCTGTGCTTTGTTAAAAATGTCATATTTTGCAAAAATATGGGGTGTGAGGCTCTTAGTTTGATAGTCATGTCTGCTCCACTATGTCAAACACCAATATATCCATGTGAGTGTGATTCCATACATTCATTTGCCTGTTTGAGCAGCAATCCATCACTCGTGTGATTTATGGTCACGGAGCGCCATCTACTGTGGAAAGCAGGGACAACATGCAGAATGTTTTACAGCAGCTCTCAGATCAGCCCTGAGGCTCAATGCCCATATATGGCATAAGTAGGTCACATGATGTTAGAGTGTGACTCGGCAGACACACAGTTTCTCTTTGGTAAAAACAGCTGGTTATAGTCATTCCCGTTGCCCAACATGAAAAAAACACCCTCAAGTTTGATAGGCATTTTAGCTGTCTTTACAAATGTCAAGTTTTCAGAGCATTCAGACTTATAATTTTGACCATGGAAGCCTTAATTGGTGAAGAAGGTGAGATTTTTGAGCAAAATTTGAGCAAAATTTTGAGCAGAAAGTGTGAATGACGGACTTCCTGTTGCATTTAGGTCATAGGCACGAGTGAGAAAGTTGTAGATCTCGATGAGACGAACGCCTGCATATGTTTCTTTTCTCTGTACCACACTGTGAAGGGTGAAACAGTCCATATTAGTGGTTTTTGAGTGAAAAGTGTTTTGAGGCACATTTGATTTGACAGGAAATAACGGACTTCCTGTTGGATTTAGGTATAGGTATGTCTCTTGGTAAATTGTAGAGCTCGATGAGACGAACTCATCCATGTTGATTTTATTTCTCTGCGACATTCGTGCGGGTCGCACTGTCCATTGTAGTGTTGCAAGTGCGTTTTCAGACTTCAAACTTTAAGGGTTAATAAAATCCACACCCTGAGACTTTTGAAAAAGTTTTTAACAACTTTGTGAGAGACACTTGTCCTCTTTTATTTGGCACTACTCTGACGTCTCCACGACAAGCAGTCTCGGAGCAGATAATTTTTAAAGGAGGAGTCATTTTCGGCTGATTTTCATCAAAATTTGACATATAACTTGAAATAGCGGACTTCCTGTTGGATTTAGCATAAAAATATCAGATCCTTTTTTGTAGATCTCAAGGAGACGAACGCATGAAAGTTGGTTTGATCTCTCTGCGACATTCCTGTGAGTTACGGTGGGCTTTTTTCACGTTTCTAGGTGGCGCTAGAGAGCGGATGGAGATATGGGGTTAATTTTTCCATTTTATCAAATTTTTCACCAGTCTGCATGTGCCTGCCAAATTTGGTGAGTTTTCGTGCATGTTTAGGGGGTCAAAATTGCCGTCAAACATGCGGGATGTATAATAATAAGAAGAAACGAACGAAGAACAATAGAGGCCTTGCCCTCAGGCAAGGTGGCCTCAGTTGAGGCCACCTCGCCCTCGGGCTCGGTCCCTAATAAAGCCGCAAGCGGCATTGGACGGGACCTCGCCCTCTGGCAAGGTGGCCCCACTGAGGCCGTCCTTGCACCTTGATCACTGAAGTCCAGGTCACTGGGAACCTTGCTCCTCCATAAACAACCATTTTCATGACTTGACCTCATTTCCTGTTGTAAATGGCCTTTTATTTTGAAGTAATTTTGGGCATTCATTTTGGAAACGTAGTACATGCTTCCACTAACACTGTTTACCTTGAAACTGGGAAGCTGCTTTGTTAAAAATGTCATTTCTTGCAAAAAAGCAACTTTTATTTTGAAGGGGTGTGAGGCTTTTATTTTGATAGTCATGAGTGCTCCACTTTAGCAAACACCAATGTATACATGTTGCTCCTCCATAAACATCCATTTTCATGACGACCTCATTATCTGTTGTAAATGGGCTTTTATTTTGAAGGAATTTTGACCTTATAATTTGGAAATGTAGTACATGCTTCCACTAACACTGTTAAACCCAAAATTATGAAGCTGCTTTGTTAAAAATGTCATTTTCTGCAACAATGTGACTTTTATTTTGATAGTCATGTGTTCTTTGCTTTCACGAACACCAATATATCCATTTGAGTGTCAGAGTAGCGTTATTCCATACATCCCATTGTCTGTCTGTGCATCCACGTATCCATCCATCCATCATTTATCCACCAACTTAAAGACTGATTTCAGGTGTATGGTGTGTATCAGGTGACATTTCTGCAGGGTGACAGCTGTTTAGATCATTCCAATGTGTTTCAAGTGTTGCTTCCTCAGTGGCTTGCTGCTGCAGGGGCACTGTTGCTTCAGTCATGTGTGATTTGTGGTCACGGAGCGCCATCTACTGTTGAAAGCAGGTACAACATGCAGAATGTTTTACAGCAGCTCTCAGATCAGCCCAGAGCAGCTGCTATGCCCATATATGGCTTAAGTAGGTCACATGATGTTAGAGTGTGACTCGGCAGACACACAGTTTCTCTTTGGTAAAAACAGCTGGTCTTGGCATTCCCGTTGCCCAAAATGAAAAAAACACCCTCAAGTTTGATAGGCATTTTAGTTGTCTTTACATATTTCAAGTTTTCAGAGCATTCAGACTTATAATTTTGACCATGGAAGCCTTAATTGGTGAAGAAGGAGACAGTTTTTGAGCAAAAATGTACAATAAAAGTGTGAATGACGGACTTCCTGTTTGATTTAGGTCATGGGTACGAGTGAGTAAGTTGTAGATCTCGATGAGACAAACGCGTGCATATGTTTCTTTTCTCTGTACGACACTGTGAAAGGTGAAACAGTCCATATTAGTGGTTTTTGAGTGAAAAGTGTTTTGAGGCACATTTGATTTGACAGGAAATAACGGACTTCCTGTTGGATTTAGGTATAGGTATGTCTCTTGGTAAATTGTAGAGCTCGATGAGACGAACTCATCCATGTTGATTTTATTTCTGTGCGACATTCGTGCGGGTCGCACTGTCCATTGTAGTGTTGCAAGTGCGTTTTCAGACTTCAAACTTTAAGGGTTAATAAAATCCACACCCTGAGACTTTTGAAAAAGTTTTGAACATCGTCGGAAGAGAAGCTTGTCTTCTATTATTTGGCACCAACCTGACGTCTCCACGACAAGCGGTCTCGGAGCAGATAATTTTTAAAGGAGGAGTCTTTTTTTGCCAAATTTTACACTGAAAGGGAAATACGGGACTTCCTGTACGATTTAGGACATTTTTGTCAATGAGAGATTTTTAGATCTTGAGGAGACGAACGCATCCACATCAATTTGATCTCTCTACGACATTCCTAATGGTTGCTGTGGCTATTTTACTGTTTCTAGGTGGCGCTAGAGAGCCAATTGGGTTATGGGGTTAATTTTTTAACTTTATAAAATTTTTCGCCAGTCTGGATGTGCCCGCCAAATTTGGTGAGTTTTCGTGCATGTTTAGGGGGTCAAATTGGCTGTCGATGTCCGGGCAGTAAAAGAAGAAGAAACGGACGAAGAACAATAGAGGCCTTGCCCTCAGGCAAGGTGGCCTCAGTTGAGGCCACCTCGCCCTCGGGCTCGGTCCCTAATAATAATAATAATAAGAAATGAACGAAGAACAATAGAGGCCTTGCCCTCAGGCAAGGTGGCCTCAGTTGAGGCCACCTCGCCCTCGGGCTCGGTCCCTAATAAGAAACGAACGAAGAACATTAAAGCCGCAAGCGGCGTTGGACGGGACCTCGCCCTCTGGCAAGGTGGCCCCACTGAGGCCGTCCTCGTACCTTGATGACCGAAGTCCAGGTCACTGGGAACCTTGCTCCTCCATAGACTTCCAGCACCCTCTCACCCACTAACATGGAGTTGTTAGCATCTCCTATCCGCTGACATAGAGTTGTTAGCATCTCTCATCCGCTAGCATGGGGCTGTTAGCATCTCCCATCCACTAACATGTAGCTGTTAGCATCTCCCATCCGCTAACATGTAGCTGTTAGCATGTCCCATCCGCTAACAAGTAGCTGTTAGCATCTCCCATCCGCTAACATGTAGCTGTTAGCATCTTCCATCCACTAACATGTGGCTGTTAGCACTGAAGTCCAGGTCACTGGGAACCTTGCTCCTCCATAGACTTCCAGCACCCTCTCACCCACTAACATGGAGTTGTTAGCATCTCCTATCCGCTGACATAGAGTTGTTAGCATCTCTCATCCGCTAGCATGGGGCTGTTAGCATCTCCCATCCACTAACATGTAGCTGTTAGCATCTCCCATCCGCTAACATGTAGCTGTTAGCATGTCCCATCCGCTAACAAGTAGCTGTTAGCATCTCCCATCCGCTAACATGTAGCTGTTAGCATCTTCCATCCACTAACATGTGGCTGTTAGCACTGAAGTCCAGGTCATTGGGAACCTTGCCAGTACATAAACATTCATTTTCATGACTTGACCTCATTTTTTGTTGTAATTGGGCTTTTAATTTGAAGGAACTTTGAGCTTTTATTTTGGAAAGGCAGTACACGCTGTCATAATCACCAGCTGAGCCCTTGGTACTCCATAAACATACATTTTCATGACTCTACCTCATTTTCTGTTTTAAACGGGCTTTTCTTTGGAAGGAATTTTTTTATTTTAATTTGGAAAGGTAGTACAGGCAACTTCGGTTTTTTGACACCTGGACATTATTTATAGGTGTGTGCCTGCTCATTTATTCACTCAGACAAACATCGTGCAGCTCGGAGTCCTTCAGAAGTTATTTAGATCCAACCGATTCAGTGGGGGCCACGGCAATGGAGCTTCCCGCACTGCAGCTCCGAGAGTGACTTCTGACATCGCTGAAACTCTGAAAGAAGGATGAATTTGTTGTAAACAAGCTTGAATACTATTATTTGGGCCTTCAGAGACCTATATGACATGACTGAAAAATAGCATCATATGTACCCTTTAATGACAGCTGCTGTCGACTGCACTGCATGCCCAAATATGGTCAGTAGTGGACTTCCTGTTGGATTTAGGTTATTGGTGTCAATGGGTGATTTTTAGATCTCGATGAGATGAACACATGAGCAATTGGTTTTATCTCTCTACGACATTCCTACGGGTTGCAGCGGCCATTTTTTCCAAAAATGTGACTTTTATTTTGAAGGGCTGATAAAATCCACACCGTGTGACTTTTGACAAAGTTTGAAACATCGTTTGTAGAGAAGCTTCTCCTCTTTCAGGCCGCATTACTTTGACGTCTCTACGACAAATGGTCTCGGACAAGATAATTTTTAAATGAGGAGTGATTTTTACTTTGAAAGGGAAATAGCGGACTTCCTGTTGGATTTAAGTTATTGTTGTCAATGAGAGATTTTAAGATCTCGATGAGGTGAATACGTGAGCCATTGGTTTTATCTCTCTACGACATTCCTACGGGCCACAGCTTCCGTTTTTTAAAAAATATGACTTTTATTTTGAAGGGCTGATAAAATCCACACCGTGTGACTTTTGAAAAAGTTGTGCACATCGTTTGTAGAGAAACTTGTCCTCTATCAGGCCATGCTACTCTGACATCTGTTCAACAAACGGTCTTGAGTGGTATAACGTTTTCATGAGAAGTGTTTTTTACATTGAAAGGGAAATAGCGGACTTCCTGTTGGATTTAGGTAATGCATGTCAATGGATGATTTTTAGAACTTGATGAGACAAACACTTGAGCAATTGGGTTGATCTCTCTAAGACATTCCCACAGGCCGCAGCGCAGGAGTTTTTTTTTTTCCCCAAATTTTACACTGAAAGGGAAATAGCGGACTTCCTGTTCACTTTAGGTATAGGTATGTCTCTTGGTAAATTGTAGATCTCGATGAGACGAATTCATCCATGTGAATTTTATTTCTCTGCGACATTCGAGCGGGTCGCAGTGTCCATTGTAGTGTTGCAAGTGCGTTTTTAGACCTCAAACTTTAAGGGTTAATAAAATCCACACCGTGAGACTTTTGAAAAAGTTTTGAACAACTTTGTGAGAGACACTTGTCCTCTTTTATTTGGCACTACTCTGACGTCTCTACGACAAGCAGTCTCGGAGCAGATAATTTTTAAAGGAGGAGTCATTTTTTGCCAAATTTTACACTGAAAGGGAAATAGTGGACTTCCTGTTGGGTTTAGGACATTTTTGTCAATGAGAGACTTTTAGATCTCGAGGAGACGAACGCATCCATATCGATTTGGTCTCTCTGCGACATTCCTAATGGTTGCTGTGGCTATTTTACTGTTTCTAGGTGGCGCTAGAGAGCAGATGAGGTTATAGGGTTAATTTTTTCATTATATCAAGTGCCCACCGGTCCGGATGTCCGTGCCAAATTTGGTGAGTTTTCGTGCATGTTTAGGGGGTCAAATTAGTGCTCGAGCGCGACAGTAAAATAATAATAAGAAACAAACGGACGAAGAACAATAGAGGCCTTGCCCTCAGGCAAGGTGGCCTCAGTTGAGGCCACCTCGCCCTCGGGCTCGGTCCCTAAATAGAGGCCTTGCCCTCAGGCAAGGTCGCCCTCGGGCTCGGTCCCTAATTAAAGCCGCAAGCGGCATTGGACGGGACCTCGCCCTCTGGCAAGGTGGCCCGACTGAGGTCGTCCTCGTACCTTGATGACCGAAGTCCAAGTCACTGGGAAACTTGCTCCTCCATAGACTTCCAGCACCCTCTCACCCACTAACATGGAGTTGTTAGCATCCCCCATCCACTGACGTGGAGCTTTTAGCATCTGTCATCCGCTAACATGCAGCTGTTAGCATCCCCCATCTGCTAACAGGTAGCTGTTAGCATCTCTCATCCGCTAGCATGTAGCTGTTAGCATCTTCCATCCGCTAACATGTAGCTGCTAGCATCTCTCATCCGCTCACATGTAGCTGTTAGCATCTTCCATCCGCTAGCATATAGCTGTTAGCATCTCGTATCTCTCACCCGCTAGCATGTAGCTGTTAGCATCTCTCACCCGCTAACATGTAGCTGTTAGCATCTCCCATCCGCTAACATGTAGCTGTTAGCATCTACCATCCGCTAACATGTAGCTGTTAGCATCTCCCATCCGCTAGCATGTAGCTGTTAGCATCTTCCATCCGCTAACATGTAGCTGTTAGCATCTCTCATCCGCTAGCATGTAGCTGTTAGCATCTTCCATCCGCTAGCATGTAGCTTTTAGCATCTCCCATCCGCTAACATGTAGCTGTTAGCATCTCCCATCCGCTAACATGTAGCTGTTAGCATCTCCCATCCGCTAACATGTAGCTGTGAGCATCTCCCATCCGCTAGCATGTAGCTGTTAGCATCTCCCATCCACTAACATGTAGCTGTTAGCATCTATCATCTGATTCAGCAGGGGCCACGGCAATGGATTGCAGTGCGTGAAGCTCCATTGCCGTGGCCCCCGCTGAATCTGTTGGATTTAAATAACTTCTGAAGGAATCCAAGCTGCACCATGTTTGTCTGAGTGAGTATATGAGCAGGCACACACCTATAAATAAGGTCCAGGTATCAAAAAAACCGGAGTTGCCCTTTAACACTGTTGAATTTGAAATTATCCCTGTGCTTTGTTAAAAATGTCATTTTTTGCAAAAATATGGGGTGTGAGGCTCTTATTTTGATAGTCATGTCTACTCCACTATGTCAAACACCAATATATCCATTTGAGTGTCAGAGTAGCGTTATTCCATTAATCCCATTGTCTGTCTGTGCATCCACGTATCCAGCCATCCATCATTTATCCACAAACTTAAAGACTGATTTCAGGTGTATGGTGTGTGTCAGGTGATATTTCTGCAGGGTGACATCTGTTTAGATCATTCCAATGCGTTTCAAGTGTTGCTTCCTCAGTGGCTTGCTGCTGCAGGGGCACTGTTGCTTCAGTCATGTGTGATTTGTGGTCACGGTGCGCCATCTACTGTGGAAAGCAGGTACAACATGCAGAATGTTTTACAGCTGGTCCCAGATCAGTCGGGCCAGCTGCTATGCCCATATATGGCTTAAGTAGGTCACATGATGTTAGAGTGTGACTCGGCAGACACACAGTTTCTCTTTGGTAAAAACAGCTGGTTATAGGCATTCCCGTTGCCCAAAATGAAAAAAACACCCTCAAGTTTGATAGGCATTTTAGTTGTCTTTACAAATGTCAAGTTTTCAGAGCATTCAGACTTATAATTTTGACCATGGAAGCCTTAATTGGTGAAGAAGGAGAGAGTTTTTGAGCAAAAATGTACAATAAAAGTGTGAATGATGGACTTCCTGTTTGATTTAGGTCATAGGCACGAGTGAGAAAGTTGTAGATCTCGATGAGACGAACGCGTGCATATGTTTCTTTTCTCTGTACGACACTGTGAAGGGTGAAACAGTCCATATTAGTGGTTTTTGAGTGAAAAGTGTTTTGAGGCACATTTGATTTGACAGGAAATAACGGACTTCCTGTTGGATTTAGGTATAGGTATGTCTCTTGGTAAATTGTAGAGCTCGATGAGACGAACTCATCCATGTTGATTTTATTTCTCTGCGACATTCGTGCGGGTCGCACTGTCCATTGTAGTGTTGCAAGTGCGTTTTCAGACTTCAAACTTTAAGGGTTAATAAAATCCACACCCTGAGACTTTTGAAAAAGTTTTTAACAACTTTGTGAGAGAAACTTGTCCTCTTTTATTTGGCACTACTCTGACGTCTGCACGACAAGCGCTCTCGGTGCAGATAATTTTTAAAGGAGGAGTCATTTTCGGCTGATTTTCATCAAAATTTGACATATAACTCGAAATAGCGGACTTCCTGTTGGATTTAGCATAAAAATATCAGATCCTTTTTTGTAGATCTCAAGGAGACGAACGCATGAGAGTTGGTTTGATCTCTCTGCGACATTCCTGCGAGTTACGGTGGGCTTTTTTCACGTTTCTAGGTGGCGCTAGAGAGCGGATGGAGTTAAGGGGTTAATTTTTCAATTGGATAAAATTTTTTGCCAGTCTGCATGTGCCTGCCAATTTTGGTGAGTTTTTGAGCATGTTTAGGGGGTCAAATTTGCCGTCAAAAATTTTTTGCCAGTCTGCATGTGCCTGCCAATTTTGGTGAGTTTTTGAGCATGTTTAGGGGGTCAAATTTGCCGTCAAACAGGTGGTGACGATAATAATAATAATAATAATAATTAAAGCCGCAAGCGGCATTGGACGGGACCTCGCCCTCTGGCAAGGTGGCCCCACTGAGGTCGTCCTTGTACCTTGATGACTGAAGTCCAGGTCACTGGGAACCTTGCTCCTCCATAAACAACCGTTTTCATGACTTGACCTCATTTTCTGTTGTAAATGGCCTTTTATTTTGAAGGGAATTTGGGCTTTCGTTTTGGAAACGTAGTACATGCTTCCACTAACACTGTTTACCCCGAAATTAGGAAGCTGCTTTGTTAATAAAATGTCATTTCTTGCAAAAAAGCGACTTTTATTTTGAAGGGGTGTGAGGCTTTTATTTTGATAGTCATGAGTGCTCCACTTTAGCAAAGACCAATGTATACATGTTGCTCCTCCATAAACATCCATTATCAGGACTTGACCTCATTATCTGTTGTAAATAGGCTTTTATTTTGAAGGGATGTTGACCTTATAATTTGGAACCGTAGTACATGCTTCCACTAATACTGTTTAAACTGAAATTAGGAAGCTGCTTTGTTAAAAATGTCATTTTTTGCAAAAATGTGACTTTTAATTTGAAGGGGCGTGAGGCTTTTATTTTGGTAGTCATGTCTGCTCCACTTTTGCAAAAAGTGCAAGTCAAAGTCTCCCTATGCACAAGTGCATGAGGCTTCACCTGTCTCCGTTTCTTACCCCCATGCCACACAGCCACTGTGAGTAGTGAAAGCTGCAGTGGGGGGGGGGGGGGGGGGGGGGTGAGACCTGTGGTCAACACACTACCCCATTCTATATATGCCGAGCAACTGGTTAGAAGATAGTATGTACTATTTGCAAGGTGTTCAGTCTGACCCGGCCGGGACACGAACCCACGACCTTGTGGTTGTGAGGCGGATGCTCTACCACTCAGCCATCACTCCAGCAGAGAAGTAAGTGATTCCACTAACACTATTGAATACAATACAATCCACTTTATTTCTATGGGACATTTAACCAACAGATGTTTCCAAAGTGCTGCACAGCAGAATAAAAACTACAATGGGATATAAAACTGAGAAATAAATCCATCAGAACAAAAAGAAAATTCAAAGATAAGTAAAAAAAAAAAAAAGAAAAGAAAAAAAAACCTGTTGAACCTGAAATTATGAACATGCTTTGTTAAAAATGTCATTTTTTGCAAACATGTGACTTATTTTGAAGGGGTGTGAGGCTTTTATTTTGATAGTCATGTGTTCTTTGCTTTCACGAACACCAATATATCCATTTGAGTGTCAGAGTAGCATTATTCCATACATCCCATTGTCTGTCTGTGCATCCACGTATCCATCCATCCATCATTTATCCACCAACTTAAAGACTGATTTCAGGTGTATGGTGTGTATCAGGTGACATTTCTGCAGGGTGACATCTGTTTAGATCATTCCAATGTGTTTCAAGTGTTGCTTCCTCAGTGGCTTGCTGCTGCAGGGGCACTGCTGCTTCAGTCATGTGTGATTTGTGGTCACGGTGCGCCATCTACTGTGGAAAGCAGGTGCAACATGCAGAATGTTGCACAGAGGCTCAATGCCCATATATGGCATAAGTAGGTCACATGATGTTAGAGTGTGACTCGGCAGACACACAGTTTGTCTTTGGTCAAAACAGCTGGGGAAATGCATTTCCGTGGACCAAAGTGAGCAAACAATGTCAGAAAGTGATAGGGAATTTAGTTGTCTTTCACTGTAGAGCTTTTCAGAGCAGTCAGACTTATAGTTTTTAAACGGCAGGCTTAATTGATGAAGAAGGTGAGATTTTTGAGCAAAATTTGAGCAAAATTTTGAGCAGAAAGTGTGAATGACGGACTTCCTGTTTGATTTAGGTCATAGGCACGAGTGAGAAAGTTGTAGGTCTCGATGAGACGAACGCATGCATATGTTTCTTTTCTCTGTACGACATTCTGAAAGACAAACAATACATTGTCTTGGTTTTGGGGTGAGGAGTATTTTCAGGCACATTTGATTTGACAGGAAATAGCGGACTTCCTGTTGGATTTAGGTATAGGTATGTCTCTTGGTAAATTGTAGATCTCGATGAGACGAATTCATCCATGTCAATTTTATTTCTCTGCGACATTCGTGCAGGTCGCACTGTCCATTGTAGTGTTGCAAGTGCATTTTCAGACTTCAAACTTTAAGGGTTAATAAAATCCACACCCTGAGACTTTTGAAAAAGTTTTGAACAACTTTGTGAGAGAAACTTGTCCTCTTTTATTTGGCACTGCTCTGACGTCTCCACGACAAGCGGTCTCGGCACAGATAATTTTTAAAGGAGGAGTCATTTTCGGCTGATTTTCATCAAAATTTGACATATAACTTGAAATAGCGGACTTCCTGTTGGATTTAGCATAAAAATATCAGATCCTTTTTTGTAGATCTCAAGGAGACGAACGCATGAGAGTTGGTTTGATCTCTCTGCGACATTCCTGCGAGTTACGGTGGGCTTTTTTCACGTTTCTAGGTGGCGCTAGAGAGCGGATGGAGTTAAGGGGTTAATTTTTCAATTGGATAAAATTTTTTGCCAGTCTGCATGTGCCTGCCAATTTTGGTGAGTTTTTGAGCATGTTTAGGGGGTCAAATTTGCCGTCGAACACACGGTATGTATAATAATAATAAGAAACGAACGAAGAACAATAGAGGCCTTGCCCTCAGGCAAGGTGGCCTCAGTTGAGGCCACCTCGCCCTCGGGCTCGGTCCCTAATTAAAGCCGCAAGCGGCATTGGACGGGACCTCGCCCTCTGGCAAGGTGGCCCCACTGAGGCCGTCCTTGCACCTTGATCACTGAAGTCCAGGTCACTGGGAACCTTGCTCCTCCATAAACAACCATTTTCATGACTTGACCTCATTTCCTGTTGTAAATGGCCTTTTATTTTGAAGGAATTTTGGGCTTTCATTTTGGAAACGTAGTACATGCTTCCACTAACACTGTTTACCTTGAAACTGGGAAGCTGCTTTGTTAAAAATGTCATTTCTTGCAAAAAAGCAACTTTTATTTTGAAGGGGTGTGAGGCTTTTATTTTGATAGTCATGAGTGCTCCACTTTAGCAAACACCAATGTATACATGTTGCTCCTCCATAAACATCCATTTCATGACGACCTCATTATCTGTTGTAAATGGGCTTTTATTTTGAAGGAATTTTGACCTTATAATTTGGAAATGTAGTACATGCTTCCACTAACACTGTTAAACCCAAAATTATGAAGCTGCTTTGTTAAAAATGTCATTTTCTGCAACAATGTGACTTTTATTTTGAAAGGGTGTGAGGCTTTTATTTTGATAGTCATGTGTGCTCCACTTTAGCAAACACCAATATATCCATCTTGCTCCTTCACAAACATCCATTTACATGACTTGACCTCATTATGTTGTAAACGGGCTTTTATTTTGAAGGAATTTTGACCTTATATTTTGGAAACATAGTACAGGCTTCCACTAACACAGTTTAACTCAAAATTATGAAGCTGTTTTGTAAAAAAATTTAATTTTTAGCAAAAATGTGACTTTTATTTTGAAGGGGTGTGAGGCTTTTATTTTGATAGTCATGTGTTCTTTGCTTTCACGAACACCAATATATCCATTTGAGTGTCAG
>NW_021941284.1:0-30000 GCF_902148845.1 Salarias fasciatus
CATGTCTCATTTGTTTGAACCTCTTTTCCTATTTTAGTTTCACTCTGAAGGCGTTTGTGCATTCCAGACGTGTTAGAGTCCAGCAGGCCGACTGTTAATGCTAAATACAAGGCATGAATTCACATACTGAGAAAACTCTTTGAATAGGTGAGGCTTATGTATTTGTAAAGACTCCCATTTCACATTCAGTATGGATCCTACGTTCATACCCAGGCATCCGTTTTGCATGGATTCTCATGTGAACCAGCATAATACCAAATAGCAGCTCAGATGAACTCGACTTATCTGCTCTACACAAATAAAAAGATGTTGAATCAACTTTTATGTTAAGAACATAAGTAATATTTTTCCGTCACATATTTTCAGACTGTTGCAGCCAATAAAACTGCTCCGTGACATTTAAACCTGCCTACCCCAGCTTCAGCCTAAAATCCCAAACGCAAACCCCGATTTGAACATCTTCATTCCTCATTTTGTGATTTCTACAATCCAAACATGCATTTTCTTCACTGGACCCGACAGAAGAAGCAGCTTTGAAAAAACTTTATTACTACTTCAGTATTTTCTGTCCACAATGTGGGGACACCGCAGACATGGGTCATTTCACCATGTCCACAGTGCTTCTCTATATATATAAGGGATAAAAGGAGCCACAAATAAGCAGAAGCCCAACAGCGGAGGAAGGGAGTCCTTTAATTCAACAGTGGTGAAGACACAAATTTGCTTACAGCAAATACGCTTCTTCAAGCGATTTTCTTACTTTTAATTCAGCTTAATTTATATAGCGAAAACTACAACACAGTCATTTCTTTGCACCATTGTTTTACTGTGAAAAACCCAAGAGTTCTACATGAGCAAACAAAAGCACCTGTGGAAAGGAAAAACTCCCTTTTAAAAGGAAGAAGCCTTTGCAGAACCAGGCTGAGAGGTGGCAGATTTCTGATATTTCAGTTGGAGTGAGGAGATAGAAAGAGAGAAAAGGAGAGACACAAAAACAGCATCTATCAAAACACAGCAGGCTGCATGTCGGCACTCTGCTCTGGGTCACAGTTTTCTGGAACTTTTTGTGAGCATGGTTTGAGTGAAAGTTCAGCTGTTTGCAGTAGTTTGCAGGGAATGTAAAGGATCAGATAATTACAGAACACCAAATTGCTGAAAAAAATGACCACAGAGGGAAAGGTGATGAAGGATTTTTGGGAAATCTCTTCTGTAGGATGAACTTTGTACTGCCAGCCCAAAGCAGCTGCACCGCCACAGTTCACAGCAGACTCTCAGTGGAGCTTGTGCCTCGGATTAAACGTGTGGTTGGGAGCAGTTGGAGCTGCTCTGTCCACATGTCCATCAGTAGCAGCAGCAGTCCTGCAGCCTGCTCTATATCTCATCTTACTCACTGAATATTTCTTGCATTTTTAAGCCGCTCTGAAAATTCCTTGCATAATGTGGATCTTTTTCAATATTTTACTATCTCAGACTCATGAATGAAAATGTCAGGTTTTTTTAAGTGCAACCATGAAATGCATGTTGAGAGGAGAAAAATGTGTTTGTATGTGACTTTGAGCACTCATCTGGATTGGTTGTCCGAATTTTTCTAAAAAAGTAAACAAGAAGAAACACCTGGGGCCTTACCTATAAAACTCTGCGGAAAATTCTGACAATAATCGTGCGTGGGGACGCAACGCAAACTTCTGTCCGCAAAAAAAAAATTGGGGGCTAAAAAACTGCCCACAGCACAGCTGTACGCAATTGACAAGTAATGGATCCCAATCCTGCGCAGAACATGACGGTTGTTGATCCCACCAACAATCTCGCCCCAACTCCACCCATTGGCACCATATATGGGTATGCAAATGAACTCATGAATAAAATTTGGGTATATTAGAGGGTGTGGCGCACAGCACTGTTACATGCTAGAGAAGTGCGGATTGCGGTTGCACCCGCGGAGCCCGCGGATAACTGCAGATCGGGCGGATGACATGTAGAAAAATTAAGATTTTAATTACATTCGGGCAGGTTGTGGTTGAAGCACTCAAATAAAAAAAAAAGCAACATTTTAAATATTATTCCAAATGTAAAGAAATGAACGAAAACGATAGAAAAGCAGTTTTTGATCAGCCAAACGAGCAAAAGTGTGCATAATCATGGCATTCACAATTTAATCGCACATTCAGCAGAGCACAACGCAGCTTTTCCTTTTCAAGGGCGATCAGCGTCTCGCTGTAGGCGCAGAACACAAGTGTCGGCCGGCAGGTGAGACGCGCCGCATGCAGGCGGTGGATCTGCCGCTGTGTGGAGGTTTGAGGTGATGCTGCAGGTCCCTCTCTGGCTGCTGGATGTTGGGGCCTCGCCGGACTCTCGACAGACCCTCATCTGCCATCACCTTGAGCCCCCCTTCCCCGCGCGCCAGGCCGGTGCGCGCTTC
This sequence comes from Salarias fasciatus, assembly GCF_902148845.1. Classification (NCBI taxonomy): domain Eukaryota; kingdom Metazoa; phylum Chordata; class Actinopteri; order Blenniiformes; family Blenniidae; genus Salarias; species Salarias fasciatus. The sequence goes on from NW_021941284.1 coordinate 2,420, forward strand.
CTCCATGTTTCTCCATGGTATAATACCAATACCTATAGCCGGAGCATCTTCCTAAAAACTATTCTGCGGATGGCGGGCGGGTTCAGTTTTGAAAATTGCTAAAAAATCGTTTGGGCGGGCGGATAGCGGGCAGCGATGGAGATTTTGAAAAGCGGTTGCGGATGGAAAAATAAGCCTTCCGCGCATCTCTATTACATGCACGATGGACGGTAAACGACCTAAGAAGCGAACCTTCAGCGAAAAAGAAATCCAAACCCTTATTGGTGAGGTGGAGAGCCGGTCTTCTGTCCTTTTTGGAGGACACAGCAGTGGAGGGACAAACAAACGGAAAAACGTTGAGTGGGAGCAGGTGCCAGAGCCATCGGGGCACGACTGCTGGAGTGAAAAAAAAGTGGTCCGACTTGAAGGCGAGTTGTCATAATTCATAGTGTCCCAACATTGCAGAAACACCTTAAAAAAAATAAAATAAAAAAAAAACTTAACATAAAAATGCAGTGGAAATTGGTTGCACAATATGATTGTGCGTCCAGGCATTATCAGAATTGTTTTGCCTCTTGAGTCAACACGATTTGATGCGCTGCAGCACATAGAGACTGTGAACCCGTGATGATTCAGGGTTCGGAAGTGTGTATCATGAGAAGAATTATTATGTCATTACAAGTGACAGTAGGTATTTGTAAGTGCAGAAACAAACACATTGTACGTGTTTTTATTACGTGATGTGTTTGATTGCTCCCCTTTGAACTATTTTTTTTTTTTTATTTTAGAAGATGTAGAAGGTGAGGTAGAGATGAAAACATTTCAAAGTGCACTGAACGTGACTTCCTCAAAGTGTCTCCCCTCGTTGTTTCCTTCTCCTTTTTTATCTCCACGTAGTTTTTCAGAATTGCGCGGTCCGTGTACGGCAGCTATTTGTTTGCGGTGAGGACCACAAAGTCCAGCGTATTTTTTCCCTGCGCTGTATTTTTATAAGTACCAGCTTTGGCGCAGAGGAGCCGCTGCGCAAAGTTTGGGGCTCGTTTTGTGCGCAGCGAGTTTTATAGGTAAGGCCCCTGAACACTTGGTTCATGATTTGTTATGCATTGTTCTGTTTTTGTTTTTTTACTTAAAGAGATGTAGCGATGTTTCGACTGGTGTAGGCCCTGCCCTCTGCCACCACAGTCATGATAAAGTGGGTCTAAAAAATGTAATGAATTATAAAGCTGGGGAAGCTTTAAATAATGCATTAATTAGAAAAAAATGTGCATTGTTGTCTGGTTAAATTCTGCTGGTTCCCTTTGAATCATTTTGTCATGGATTCAGACTTTTTTTATGATGTTTTATGATGTCAAACATTTTTTTCTCATATTGAATAAATAAAAAAAAGGTTTCACATACTGTGTCATTGTGATCTTGTTATTTTAAGGTTTTATCAAGGTGAACTGTGTGAATCCATGAATTAAGTGCAGTGAGGGTAGAGCAGTAAGCATGTACAGAGTTGATTTAAAAACAAACTTTATTCAATAAAGCATCAGTACAAAATATTTTTTGAGACAAAGTTAAAATTCAGGAAACAGATGCACAGATCTCAAATGGCTCAGATAAGATTAACGGGAAATGTTCAGACCGGTGACTCAGAAAATCACACTGATGTAGATATCAGCTTCACTGAGAAGTTTCTGGAAATAGTTAATAAAAAAAAAAAAAGCCTCCACCACCAACTAAACAGGAAGGCTTTCTGTGAAATATCTCATCATTACTTCAAAAGAATTCTCTCACTGAAACATGAGGACCTTTCTTTCAAATCTTCTCACATCTCAGTGAGGTAGGGTTGCTGTTTTCCAGCTGCCGTCTATCAGATCTACCCTGATTGGTCAATACCTTGAAGGTAAACTCAGATGACGTTTACCGCTGTTTTTCCAGCACATGAACATTTTTGTAAAACATTTCTGAGTGGTACATACAGCTCTTCCACAGTGCTGCTGTCTCAAGTTTCTCTTTTCTAGGAAACAAAATGTTGCGTTATGTTCTTATTTACATCCAGTCAGAATTAGCACAGTTTTAGACTTGCACCATTGTGATAAAGTGGAACATTACAACTTTTTTTTTTTTTTTGCAAGAAAGTGATGCCATTCTGAGTTGGGAAATTTCAAGGCAACTGGAAAGCAGCATCTTGATGTTATGGCCAGAAAGTCAAAACTTGTTAAGATGTTGAATTTCCTGCCTTTATAACCACTTCTCAGGATGAAAGATTAAAAACGAACTTCTATATATTTCATAAGATTAACTGTAAAGTGCTTAATATTTACACAGCATGAGTATTTAATAAATTAATCTTCTCTATGTATCTGACACAACACTACACTTACAAGATTAGACACAGTGAGATAGCATCATGTATATTAACTCCAGGATACCACATAGACCTTATTGATATAATCACGATAAACATAGATTTCCTTTATCATCTTTTTCTGAGTGACAAACATGACAAGTTGTACTATTAAAATAGACATAAATTTCCACCTCTGTCTCACTGAAGAGGGCACTAACGGTTTCTGTATGCTGGTGTTACTGTGATATATATATATTGTTATAAAAATGGATAAATGAAATAATGTGAAATGTGTGAGGTTAGGTGCAGAACCTGCTGTTTTGTACTGAATCATATTAAGTAATAATAAAGTGCTAACTCCAGCCTTTTGTGAATCTCTCTGTCGACCGAGGCTCCTCTTTCATATTTTTATGAACAGCGGGGTTCAGACCCGTGCTGTCTCATCACTCGTACAATCTCTCTGCTCTGCACTTAAACACAAATCTTCACCTTTATGCAGGCTGAACAAGGTGTTGGGAGACCCCCCCTCCCCCGTAGCACATCGTTTATTTCACTCTCTCTTTTCCTCTGCCTGGCAGTAATCATTCTACGCCTTGTCTCATTCATTTATGTCCCCTTTGCTCTTCCACCTGTCTCCTTCCTGTAATTACAACATGCTACTGATATTGTTTTCACAGACTTTCAGAAGAGTGTGTTGGTTTAACACAGTTGGTCAACTAGATCTTTTTTTTTTTGTGTTTTTCTCCAGTGTATGCAATAGACGCATGTGCTTTTGATGTGACTTAACATGGCAGAGTCCCTACTGTCTAAAAATCTTGCTGTGAGGGGTATATTAAAGAGTTTAAAGGGTTGAAGTGACACCAAATGTTTACATCTCTATTCATTCTTTCTGCTCTACATAAATTGTCCCACTCAGACATGTGAGATAAGACGCCTTCAGGTTCATCAGTGAACATAATAAAGTAAATCTGATTCTGATGATCAGCAATCAAATCAACTGTTCACTTGACTTCCATTTCAGCCTTTACATTGCATCGGTCAGCTCAGACTGACCTTCAAATCAGTCATGTTGCTTCTTCAGAGTTAGTCACATGATAGAAACACAAAACACTGAATCAGAAAACTTCTAAAAATAAAAAGTGCAAGAAAACTTCATGAATCCACAAAAAGCACTGTAGAAATAAGGATGTCTGAAAGACGGAGACTTCTGCCCTCTTTCTGATGTGCAATTCACTGGGCCAAAGAGCTGTGAAAAAAGCTGTGAACAACGGATGTCTCAACTTTGTTACTCCATCTCAGCATTTCACAGCTTGAACTTGTTAACTATTACAGGTCAAGTATTGGCTAAGAGAATGAAGGCTGTTGCAATTCAAGGCTCTCCAACTGAGGTAGCCTACAAGATGAGGAAGACAAGAAAAAAGTGCTGCAGTTTAAGGTGCTTTAAGGCATTTTCACAGAAGACAAATGGATGTAAGTCACAGTGCAGGTAGATTATTTCTCAAAACAAAGACAAATAAAAAGTTAGCCAAAGCCATTACCTCATGATTGACCTGCATAGATGTGGATCCAGTATTTAACATCTTTGCATTTCAATTAACTAACAAAACATAATCTCTGTAAAGGCAGGTTATTGAGCTGGTTATTCAAGTCATTTTCACTGCTGTGGTTTATCTTTTGCTGCGATAGCAAAGGATTAATAACGATATGTCTATCTAGCTGTCTTTCAAAGGTAAATACAGGCGAGCAGGAAGCTTGGCTCTATTTGATTATGTGCATGATCATGAGGGTGGTGTCAAACTACAGCAACGTGAAGCTGCATGCAAACAGAGAGTGAACTGACGGGTTCATAAAATAAATAGGACTGAAAAAAAAGTTTTTTATCTGAGCCACATAGTATAGAAGAAACCACTGGAAACAAGTCTGTTAGCTCCCCAATATAACAACAGCGAGGACACCTCATCCTTTCCTACACATATGTTCTGTAACATTCCTATAGCTGAACTATAATATCCTCTTACTTGCTGTTGCAATATATTGTCAAAATTTTGCACTCATGGGATTAGGAAGTAATTGTAATTAATAGGAAGTAATTGTGAAATGAGCAAAAAACATTATACTCTGAAAACAGGCACCAAGTGCATTGAAGAATTAACGGATATGAATATGAAACATTTGGAACATTTGGGCCCTTTTTTTTTTTTTTTTTTTTTTTTTTAACAATCATCTTTAAAGCTAGGGTAGGCGATGTTGTCCAAAAGCACTTTCTGTCATTCTGAGTGAAATGCTCCTTGACCCCTGGGAGAAGTCAATACATCATGTGTACGGAAAAAGGTGTGGAAAAAAATCAGACAACTGTAGCGGCCAAAGGACGATAAAAACTCCGACCAATCGTAAGGCGCGGACCGCTCCTAAGAAACCAATCAGATGCCGTGCTCCACTGTCTGAACAGCCCCGTCTGCTCCACTCCATCTGTGTGTGTGTGTGAGCGCGCAGCGCAGATCGGCTCACAAGACGCCTCTCGGTAATGACGTCGTGCAACAAAGTATCATAGTATTGTGTGCAAAGCACTGGTCAATTTACGTTTATGTGCTATGAGAAACAGTGAACCCCAGACGTTTCCTTGAATTTAAAAAACCTGTCCAGACGCCCCGGACAGGACGTAAAAAGTGGACATGTCCAGGTAAAAGAGGACGTATGGTCACCCTAGGCTTGGAGCGGGGTCCCATTGAAAACATTAGTTGAGATGAGCAGTCACGTTCGTTTTGGGTGTGGCGTTGGGCCAAGCACTGATTGGAGTAGGAGGAGCTTAGGGGGGATGGCTTGAGGTGTGCGACTTTCAAATCTTGCAGGCTCTTCAACATCGTCTACCCTAGCTGTAACAATCATCTTCCCTCACTGAGAGTTGCTTTTCCTTTGTATCTCTGAATTTCTAATTGTTTCAATACGTTCATTAGAGGCGCGCACACACACACACACACACACACACACACACACACATATATATTATATGTACATATATATGTGTGTGTGTATATATATATATGTATATATATATACATATATATATATTAGTGCTGGGCAACGATTACATTTTTTAATCGCGATTAATCGCATTATGTGCAAAATACAATAAATGAATTCAAAAGCACGATGTAATGGTCATCATGGCAAATAATGAGGAATGGACCGTGTTTCACCGCAGAAAGTGCTGCTGCTGTGTATGCTTCATTGATGGTCAGCTGGAGCGCAATGTGTGTGTGTGTGTGTGTGTGTGTGTGTGTGTGTGTGTGTGTGTGTGTGTGTGTGTATATATATATATATATATATATATATATATGTATATATATATATATATATATATATATATATATATATATATATATATATATATATATATATATATGTATATAAATTGTATATATATATGTTAAAAAAAAAACAAACTAACAAACCAATGCATTTGAAATGCTTCATTCTAACAGTAGAAAACCTGGACAAAAACGGTCATCAGACAAACCCAGAAGACCAGACCTGACCTCAGGCTCTCCGTCCTGCCCTTCAGCATTAGCTGGTACTGCGCCAGGACTTTTTGGTAGCCCCGTTCTTCTGAGAGACACTGGTGGAGTCCCTCCTGCTCAGGACCCATGCTGTGGATCAGGTGGACACACTGCTCCCCCTTGGAGCTGCAGTTTGTGGTCTGGCCAGGACTTTTCCAGATATACTCAGCATGATGGGACGAAACTGGGCAGGTCAAGAAGTACCTGGACCGAAAGGGAACGCTGACCATGCTTTCACTTCTACGTTCAGCTTTCATTTCATGTCTGGCCCCTGAGAAGAGAAAACAAAAGCCTGTTTAGATTTAATGTTTGTTTCCTTTATTTGATCTTAAACTGGTTTGGTTTCCAGTTTGCTTGAGGCGTGACAGGTCACAGAGGCTGAATCCTCTCCTTCAATGTGCAACTGAGGAGTCAGGAGAGAATGTGACCCCATTTAGAGAACAACTTTTCAAGTGGAAAAGCTAAACTTTTGTTGCTTTTACAGCCGTTGCTGTCTGAAAGACATTGTTTTAAAATAAAATCTGCTGTGTACATGACAAACTTTTCTGAATCAAAAATGCACTGAAGGAGCGATGTCGATATGAATGAATGTACTGAGGGAATGAACGAGCTTATGATTAACAGTGGAGATGAATGTAAATACAAAAATGAAGGGAAACCGCAAAAAGTCACATTTGACTACATGAGATTTGGAAGAGTGAGGAGCAGAGTCTCTGATGAAGAATATTCTAGTGTGTGGTGAGCTCCATCGTGACTCCACACACTAGAGGAGCAGAAGAGGAAAATCTAGTGCGATCTGTCCTCTGTTGTCGTCTAGTGTGTGCTCTCTGAATAGGTGAAGATTTAAAAAATCCTGTAGTGTGTAACAGGCTTTAGTGACCTTCTACAATTAAAATCAGTTTTCTGTATCACTGAAAGTTGAGACTTTAATTATTTTGTACATCTTAAGTGTAAAACAAGTGTATCATCAGCATATGGGCTGACATTATGATCCTATTTTGAAGCTGTGTTTGTAACCGAATTATCAGATATGATTGTGAGAGTAAAGTTACATTTAGAAGGTTTATCTGGACACAGGAGTTTATCTACACCAATGTGTTTCTAAAGTACTAAATTCTACCTGATGTGCAAAGGCTTGCATGCAGACGAGGGTAAGAGAGCTTACAGATTAAAGGAAGTATCATTGACCTCATTTTCACAAAGGAAGGAAACAGAATTTTTTTTTGTGGTGCAATGCAAAACTGAACTCATACAAACCAGAAACTCATTCAAAGCTGCAAACCTGAGCCAAGTTTAAGTATGAATTTAAATAACTGTGACTTTCTTTTCCTTGGATACAAATTGAAGAAAAAAAACACAATCAGTTATTTAAGAACCACATGTGTAGTTGTGGTATGTTGCATTCAAAAGGAACTTACACTATGACTACATGCATCGGGTTTAGGAGGGTTTTCTGCAGCTCAACAGTCACACATAAGGTGAAAGAGAGAAAAATTCAAATTAGTGAGTTTAATTCCTGGATATATACAGTGGTACACATGAAAGAAAGACAAAGTGCACAAGTGGGGAAGGGCAGGCATCTTGTCATTACATGAAAAATAAATTCACCTTTTTACATTTATAGTTTTGTATTTAATCTGATAAAATGACAGAAGTTTGAACCTGATCTAAAATAAGTGTGACAAAAATCCACTATAACTTAAAAAGAAAAGTCAAAAAGTAAAACTTGTGAGAATGGTGCAAACCAGCATTATTTATTTAATTCAGAACGAAAGTTTTTAGCATGTAGGAGGAATAGAGTGGATGAACTTGGAGTGCAAGCAATAACTTTAAATGATGCAATTTATGAGAGCAAATACGAATACGCCCTACAGCACAGTTGACAGAGCCATGCAGGTGCAAGTATAAAGAGCACAGAACCAACATTTACTTATGCAGGCATGACCTATTTTGAGTAGACCACAAATAGATTGACGGCATATTTTTACTTCCTTTAAGTAAGCGATGAAATATATCTAATGTGAGTTTTTATGCAGTGGTGGTATCATTTGGAGCAGTTTGCAAACCAGCATTATTTATTTAATTCAGAACAAAAGTTTTTGGCATCGAGGAGGAATAGAGTGGATGAACTTGGAGTGCAAGCAGTAACTTTAAATGATGCAATTTATGAGAGCAAATACGTATACGCCCTATAGAGCTGGGAAACCGCTCATCGTGATGTCAGATCTCATTTAAAACCAGTGGTTAGACGTGCATGTTTTCAACATGTGTGTAGGAACTTTGCTCATAGTGTAGAAACATGTGAAGTTAATTTTCCCACTGAAAGAAGAGGTGAAGTTACGCACAGCACCTTGTCTGTGGACGTAAATACGGATGTTGCACGAGTGCATCAATTTTGAAGCGTCGACCAAATGAGAAAAAAAAAAACACTGAAGTTTTGTCGACTGCTACAATGTGATTTTCATTCATCTAAAGTCTGATTCTGAAATATAATGCTACACGTCTTCCAGGTGTCCATGCCCACCAATGTTCATAAGGCTATTTTAGGGATATCATTATTGTACTATGGCCATGGCTTGTGCAACTGAGTCTGTGATCAGCTTCAACCTCACTAAACCAAACCGACAAAAAATACAAGCGGCCCACCTCCTACCAAGAATTGGGGTAAAAAATATCTGGTTAAGCTAGTCCAGTTAAAGAGTGGAAACAGCAAGATTTTCAGAGATAGAGTAGCTGTCTCAAGTGGAAAGGACTGTTTGAAAGACAAGTAATGGTGAGAAGTATTCAGACTGGATTTCTTTGTTGTTCTTTCTGAAGATCTATATTTACAATCTTGGATAGTTCAAAAAGAATGCAGCCAGTATTGAAGTTTTCCATTTACAGTACGTAAAGTTGAAAATGTGCCTGGTAGTAGGTCTCCATACCTTGAGACTTTGACGTTGCTGATGGACAGAGAGCAGGGTTTCCTCTGGCCACATCCTGGAGAGCATTACTGGAAAAGAAAGAGAATGAAAGACTTAATGATGTCCAAACTGGACAGCTATCCCAACAGTTTAAGACGCTGTCTTAAAAACGAGAGCCATACATCTAAACACACTAATATTTCCCTGCAAAGCCCCAGCTCCTCTCTTTATTCAGCTTCCCAGAACTGTGAATTTGTGAAGAAGCATTTTTGTCTGTATCAACTCTTCAAAGATGACATTTCACTCTAAGTTTAACGTGGTCATCTCATTTCTTCAGTCTGTAGTTATATTAGTCTCAAACTGACATCATAAGCAATGCAAAACATATGTATATGATCATTATTTGTTATGCTGCAGACCTACCAGAAAAGACCTATCTCTTCTGGTACTTCTCTTGAAGTCCCTCTGCGTCTCGTATATGGAGACAAAAAGTCAGAAATAAACTTCAAGTAACTTCCATTATTACAGGAATTTAGATGTTGCTTCATCGGGTCTTTCTGGTTTTCAAAGAAGAAGGTCCAAAATGTCCATGTCAGGTAATGAACAGTAACATAACATATGAAGAGACTTGGTTTAGACTTTGAATGACACCTTGCAACAAAATATCACATCTGTACAAAGTGCCAGTGACATTAATAAATTAATATTCCCTTGAACAACAAATGATATAAAGTGTTCATGTTAATCTGTCTCTCTCAAATAAAACAAAAAAAAAAAAAACATGAATCCAGAAACCTTGAACAGGATGTGAAAAGAGGACGTGTCCAGACCTGAAGCACACCCTTGACTGATTTGTAACATCAGAACTGAAACACTTTGCAGGTCAGAACAAATGCTGTGCTCCAAGACTTCGTCTGAGATTTTTAACTCTTTATGAGGAAAGTGACCATTTAAGGACACTTTCAGCTGTTTCTTTGAAACAAAACTATTACAAGTTCATAACACAAAAAAAATATATCACATTTCTGATAAAAACACAATTGTTGCATGTTGTTAATAAAATGAAGCAGAACTGTGAATGTTTTTTAAGACAGCCGGTAAGAATTTTAACTCATTTATCTGAAAAACAACAGCAATTTTCTTCTTCTTCTTTAATTGCTTGCATTTTGTGCTTCTGTGAGGCTGACACTTTTCATATTTCATTGTTATTGTGTCTCCTGTAATGCCCCAATTTGTAGGAGTTGTGACCGTTCTGCTGCGTGTGGATGGATCATACAGCCACCATATCAAAGTTCTTTTGCTCCAGAGAACGTTGATGAAAACCTCTTTTCAAATCTGTATGTCTGAATTTCATTATGATTGCTGAGGCTTTTGAATTTGGACAGTCGCTTGTTTGATTTGCTGTAGTATGATCTGAGAAATGGCTTCCTGTGTGTGTTCCTGTCTTCTCATGTGGTTGAATCATCACACTTGGAGACATTCACTCATTCTCTGTCAGTACTGCTCATTCATATATGAGCGACAAACCATGAATCACTGACCTGTTCATTGTAAACTGAAATACATTCACCAAGAGACACAGTAGGTGGCGCTGTGCACCAAAGTTGTTGGTCGCCACCTGCTCCAAAGAAGAAGAAGCAGATGTTTGCAGTTCAGAGATGTGCTTCTTCTTCTTTGGAGTGGGTGGCGACCAACAACTTTGGTGCACAGCACCACCTACTGTGTCTCTTGGTGAATGTACTTAAGTTTACTTCCAGATCACCGTGTTCACTTCAGAGATCTGTAAAACTGCAACAGCATATATTTTGCGACACCGGGCTGTGGTGGAGGAGAGGCACGAGCGGACCATCGTATTGGTGAAACTAATGAGTTTTTGGACGATTAAAGCCGTTTTGGAAGCCGGCGCCAGGGATGCCCAATTGGCTAACAGTATATGGAGGTCTGCAGCTCGACTATGGATCTAACTTTCTACCAGACCACTTTTCAGATCAGAAAACCCTTCTGAGTGAGTATACTGTTATGCATCTTTCTATAAACAACGTGAAAACTGTTTAAACCGAATTTATCCTTTAAAGGGATAGTTCAGGATTTTTGACATGAATCTGTATGGCATCCCCGTCAGCAGTGTTGTTCATTCACACAGACTTAGGGCGAATCCCAATTCTCTGCTTAATCCTCAATCTTACTCCTCATTCCTCAAAATGCGCGCTCCCGTGAAGTTAAGTGCTGTCCCATTCCTTAACAAGTTGAGGAAAGGAGCGAGACTAAGGGACGTTATCTCCCATAATTTTGAGATTCTACGAGACCTACCTTGGAGTTAAGGATAATCCAGAATGCTTGTTAAATAGTTCGTTTTGCTGTTATTTTATTAATAAAAAATCTTGTATATTACTTTGGGAGTAATTGTATTAAGTTTCTATCACAGATAATATTTACAAAGGCTATTAGAAAGAAATCAAGAAAATTCATTTGAATACATTTATTAGCAAGGTCACACATGCAAAATGTTAAACATTTCTAATGCAGGGCGCATTACTTACAGTTATAAAGGGCGTTGTTATTGATCATTGACCAAAATTATTACAAAATTATTACGGAGAGAGAAAAAAAAAACAGCGGTCCACGCGTGTGCGCTCTCTCTCCTTCGGACGGTCCAAAGAATAATAATAATAATAATGCATTGGTTTTATATAGCGCTTTTCAGGACACTCAAAGACGCTTTACATTGGATTATTCATTCACACCATACTCGGTGGTGGTAAGCTACTACTGTAGCCACAGCTGCCCTGGGGCAGACTGACGGAAGCGAGGCTGCCAATCTGCGCCATCGGCCCCTCTGACCACCACAAGCGTCGCGCGAGCCCCAAGCACCCTCCCGACGGTCCAAACCCCCCCCCCCACCCAAACTTTTTTCCTGCAGGAAACACTGCACTTCCAGCTTTCTTCTACCCTCTTGCGCAGTGCTGCCCCCTGTGGTCCAAGGACGTAACTGTCTTTAAGGGTTGTCCCATTTCCAAGTGACATTACATTCCTTAACACTTGTTTTGAGGAGGCACTTAATTTGAGATTGAGGATCAAGGTTGAGGAGTGAGAATTGCGATTGGGCCTTACCCCTGACAGCGTCCAGTGAGCGGAGATCCTGTCCGGTTTACGTCCAGAGGAAAGTAGTCCGGCAAGTTTGCTGGGGTCCCGAAGATAAAGCGTTTTTCTTCTCAAACCAATATGTGTGCGAAAGAGTGATATATTTGCATCACAAACTGTTGTCCACGAAAAAGTCAGACCTGGTAAACGCTTGGCACTTCGCACAGCCGCGCTGGTTTCACTTTGTTTACCGCTAGTAAAGAGCAAGCTAGCTCTAGCTCTAGCTGTTAGCATCTCCGTGCTGCCTGCAGCTGGAGGCGGCGTGGAGTGATATGAGGGGAGAGAAAATAGTGCCAAGCGTTTACGAGGTCTGACTTTTTCGTCGACAACGGTTTTGTGATGCAAATATATCAGTCTTTCGCACACACATTGGTTTGAGAAGAAAAACGCTTTATTTTCGGGACCCCAGCAAACTTGCCAGACTACTTTCCTCTGGACGTAAACCGGACAGGATCTCTGCTCACTGGATGCTGTCAGGGGTCAGGGGTCAGTCTGTGTGAATGAACAACACTGCTGACGGGGATGCCATACAGATTCATGTCAAAAATCCCAAACTATCCCTTTAAGGTAATTTATTAGCAGTAAAATGTAATGCCGGGAACAAACTGTTCTCACCACAGACACACACACACACACACACACACACACACACACACACACACACACACACACACACACACACACACACTCACACACAGGTTTGTATTTCTATCCTTGTGGGGACCTTCCATTGACTCCCATTCATTTCTAACTCCTAACCCTGACCCTTACCGTAACCCTAACCCACACCAAAACAAAGCCTAACCCTAAAGAAATGTTTTTGCACTTTTACTTTTTTCAGTAACAACAACATGGCCAAGAAAACACTGTTTCTCCTCAATAGGACCGGAAAAATGTCCCCACAAGGCACATCGTTCCAGGTTTTCCTATCCTTGTGGGGACATTTGGCCCCCACAAGGATAGAAATACGAGTACACAAACACACACACACACACACACACACACACACACACACACACACACACACACACACACACACACACACACACACAACCAATAACTCTCACTTCTGCTGCCTCTGCTGCTGGGAACCATTTTCACTTTTTAAAGACAAACTGTAAATGTAAAATAATTATCCGAATACAGAACTGGTGTACTTCTTCTTCCTCTTCATGTGACTTAAAGGTCATGAACCTCACCTTCACACCACCATATGTAAACTTTTTTAGTAAGCAAATACAGGTCCTTCTCAAAAAATTTGCATATTGTGATATAGTTCAGTATTTTCTGTAATGTACTGATAAACATTAGACCTTCATATATGTTAGATTCATTACACAGAACTGAAGTAGTTCAAGCTTTTAATTGTTTTAATATTGACGATATTGGCCAAAAAGTAAAGAAAAACCAACAATCCCTATCTAAAAAAATTAGCATATTATGAAAAGATACTCTAAACGAGCTGTTAACCTAATCATCTGAATCAACGAGTTAACTCTAAACACCTGCAAAAGATTCCTGAGGCCTTTAAAAACTCCCAGCCTGGTTCATTACTCAAAACCACAATCATGGGTAAGACTGCCGACCTGACTGCTGTCCAGAAGGCTATCAATGACACCCTCAAGCAAGAGGGGAAGACACAGAAAGAAGTGTCTGAGCGAACAGGCTGTTCCCAGAGTGCTGCATCGAGGCACCTCAGTGGGAAGTCTGTGGGAAGGAAAAAGTGTGGCAGAGAACGCTGCACAACTATAAGAGGTGACCGGACCCTGAGGAAGATTGTGGAGAAGGGCCGATTCCAGACCAGATCAAGCCACTTTTGAACCAGAAACAGCGGCAGAAGCGCCTGACCTGGGCTACAGAGAAGCAGCACTGGACTGTTGCTCAGTGGTCCAAAGTACTTTTTTTGGATAAAAGCAAATTTTGCATGTCATTTGGAAACCAAGGTGCCAGAGTTTGGAGGAAGGCTGGGGAGAAGGAAATGCCAAAATGCCTGAAGTCCAGTGTCAAGTACCACAGTCAGTGATGGTCTGGGGGCCATGTCAGCTGCTGGTGGTGGTGGTCCACTGTGTTTTATCAAGGGCAGGGTCAATGCAGCTAGCTATCAGGAGATTTTGGAGCACTTCATGATTGCATCTGCTGAAAAGCTTTATGGAGATGAAGATTTCATTTTTCAGCACGACCTGACTTGCTCACAGTGCCAAACCACTGGCAAATGGTTTACTGACCATGGTGTTGTTGTGCTCAATTGGCCTGCCAACTCTCCTGACCTGAACCCCAGAGAGAATCTGTGGGATATTGTGAAGAGGAAGCTGAGAGTCCCCCCACTGTGGATGAGTTTAAGGCCACTATTGAAGCATCCTGAGCCTCCAGAACACCTCAGCAGTGCCACAGGCTGATTGCCTCCATGCCACGCCGCATTGAAGCAGTCATTTCTGCAAAAGGATTCCCGACCAAGTATTGAGTGCATAAGTGAACATACTTTTTTGTATTTAAAAACACTTTTCTTTTATTGGTCGGATGGAATATGCTAATTTTTTTAGATAGGGATTTTTGGTTTTTCTTTACTTTTTGGCCAAAATCATCAATATTAAAACAATAAAAGGCTTGAACTACTTCAGTTGTGTGTAATGAATCTAACATATATGAAAGTCTAATGTTATTAGTACATTATAGAAAATAATGCACTTTGTCACAATATGCTAATTTGTTTAGAAGGACCTGTACATGACAAAGTGACAGCCTGTTTAAGGAATTCAATATTCCACAATAAAGTGAACCATAAAGGCAGATCACTCTTCATTATGCATTGTTACGTGTCGTTTCCAGATTATTCAAATTACTTGATCAATTTATTTTATAGTGATTTAAGGTACCTGAAACAGCTTAGAAGCTATACAGGTATTGATATCTTATAATCATGTTACTTCAAGTCTATTATCTTTCTTTCTTTTTTTCATGTGTTTTTTTGTTGAACATGAATAAAACTCATGCCTTTTGTTCTCAGTCCAATTTGGCTTGATGCAAACTGCATCAATGACATGGTCCAACCTCCTGTAAATATTCTGTAGACTGAATCTGATGTAAAATTTAGGTGTCTTGTTGAAAGTCATGATAAATCTTGTGCTTGGAAATTGTTCAAATAAAAAAGGTTAGAAGCCAGCTGAGTGGAGGAAGTGCTCGTGATTAAAACTAGCAGTGAAAATGTCTCCAGCATGACTTATTGGGTGAAACTATCAAAACATTACTCCATATTGGAAGTGTGGAGAGGGAAGCGTGGCCACATTGCACATGACAAAGTCTAATGACACAACACGAGGTGCAACCAAAGAATGACTGATGTTACAACACTCAAAATGTGAGGCATGCCACATAAATACAATAGAAAATATATACTTTTTTAACCCCAGAGGAAAATTATTGGTTACTGTGGAGACTTTTTGATCGCTGGTTGGATTATAAATTGAAATCATCCAGGTCTTGTTAACATGAGACACATTTCCAAAGTCATTATAAATAACGTGACTCGTCAGCGTAACATGACAAAGGAATTAAAGAATACAGGATGTGAGCTGCTCCCATGAAGAACTCTCTGGATCTTCTGATGCTGCTGCCCTCAACTCTTATTTTGAGCTGCTGTTAGATGTTGTCGGGTCTGTCGGCGGTCATGACCTCAGTCACACAACTGCAGAGTGGGTTCAATGTAGGAGCAGCATGTGTCCAGGCTGGTGAGCAGCACGAGAAGCAAATAGCAGACTGTTGTGGCTGTTTATACTGCTTCAAACCACCACAAAGGCCCCTGTTTGTTAAAAACAATGACGTTTCTTGTTTCTTCGCCATTGGTTCGCACTGTGAGAGGAATTCTGTGTATTCTGCCATGTGTGGGTGAGCCCCATAAAGAGCTCTCAGTGCTCAGCTTTCCACTGAATGAGAGTTAGCGTCAAGTAAGCCAATGAAACAGGAATTCTTAATTTTGATTTGCATTAATGTGTTGGGTTTCTCAACATTTGAATTATGTACTACAGTATGAACGCTTTTCTTGAGTTTTGTGAAAAATAAACAGTTTCAAAATAATCTGTTGGAATTAAAACCATTACCCATCAAGCTAAAGCGCAGATGTCTTTTTGGAAATACAGAGATTACAGAGATACAGAGACGTGTAATGTCACGTCTTGGTTTAGGTTCAGGTTGAGTCTTGTGTTTCATGCACTTCTTTGTGCTTACCTTTCCCCTCTCGTTTCAGACCTGACTCCCTCCCTTTATGTGAAGTTCCCACTGCGATTGGCATCTTTGCCCTGACTGGCTTCAGCTGTCCTCCTACCTCCTGCATAAAAAGGCCTCGTCTCTCATTGTCTTGTTGCCAGTTCGTCCTGTTCTGTCCAAGACTGTTGTCACGTGTCAGGTTTCTGTTTTTCAAGGTCATCTTGATTTTGACCCTGTTGGCACTTTTTGCTCTTTGTATTTTTGATCTTTCTTGTGAACTCCTTTTGTTTGCTGTATTTTATTTTTTATTTTTTAACTTTGAGCAAAGCAGAGACTTACATAAACTACTATGGGTTGTACATAATTGTGCATTTGAGTTAACCAGTTTTGAGTCTGATGTTTTATGAGTTCTCAAATGGTCCAGTTGCTCAGTGGACTACACCGAAATGTGGTTTTAGGTCACGCAGATCCATGATCTGTGGGCCCTATCCCCAGCACATTTTGTGAAATGCAGACTTTATGTTTGAAAATTAAGTTTAAGGTGTGCCGTGACACCGAGGACTTACTGCGTGTCAGATGTGCAGAGGCCGTCCTTCCAGCCGCAGTAGGGATCTCTGGATAAGATACAATCCTGGCAGGTGCTTCCATACTGGGTACAGTTGGCAACATCAACCTGGACCAGTTGATCTCTGGAGTTGACGTACAGCTTTTTCTACAACAACGCACAAAATAAACAAGTGTGAACTTTGTCCAAAGACCATGAAGCTGCACACTATTCCTATCTGACTTCACCAAAGAGTTTTCAGAGCTCACACGGTGTCACTGCTGTTTCCACAGGTGAAAACCTCCCAACATGAATATGGTTGTGATCAACCATTAACGGCACCAGCAAGCACAATCACACACAGCACAGCAATCTTCTGTGTAAAGTTCATAATTGGACAACCACAGTGTGCATTTCTCTGACAAGGAGAAGAAGAAGTCTCAACTGGTGGGAGTCAAGGACCTAAACAGCACAATTGTTTTAACCTAGGATGGAATAAATTTGAAGAAATCCAAAGGTTTCTGCATCTTGGACAGATTTTCAAACACAGAAATCAATGTTCTTAGAAGCAGATTTGATTTCAGAAGAATAAATATTTTTATATTGGGGGTAGCAGGTTAGATTCCCCCATCCATTCATATGTCAAAGTGTCCATGGGCAAAACTCTAAACATAAAATCCACAAACTGCTCGAAATGAATAGATTGATATTTTGGATGACAGTCGCTTCCTCCTGGTGTGTGAATGTGTGTGTGGATGTGTGAATGTGACTAACATTGCTCAGTGCTTGTGGGGCTGTCAAGTCAGTGGAAAAGAACTATAGAAGTGTATCAACCATGTATCAACCCACACATCCTCCAACAAAAGCCACTACTCCGCTGAAACTCTTCCACCCAGAATGTCTGTGGGGGGCAAACCGTGTGCGGGGGTGCAGTTACTCACAGAGGAAGAGTGCAGGTTGATGCTGGTGATGTGGGTTGTGTGGCTGAAGGGTCGGTACTCAGCGATGATGAAGGGCTCGCTTTCATGTTGCAACACTTTATGAATCCTTCCATTGTCTATTTTCAACATGAAAAAAGAGGAAAGATGATTCAAACACTCAAACTAACCACTCCTTAAGCATCCCACTCATGCGTGTTTCATTAATGTGTACCAAACACACCTTGATTGACTCACACGTGGACAAATCCCATTTATGCTGAACACACTGCCTCTTTATTCCATATAGTGATTCACATCAGTGTGGGAGGTTAACAGTCACACAATCAGAAGGAGCAAGTGTGTCATCATCACATTAATGTGACTAAATTGTTTCCTGTTAGAAGGCTGATCAAATGATCATCAGCATGTTTTTTTTTTTTTTTCACAACTCCATGTGATACTTTTCTGCATTTCTGGAAACTACAGTAAACTGAAAACCAAAACCAAAAACCCATTCCAAGTCATAAGACAATCTCCCAATCAAACATTGACTACACGACAGTCAGTATAAAAGGGCAACCTTGAAAAGATTTGAGCAAAAATTTTAAATTGCATCATCATTACTGGAAATTAAAGTGTGAAGCCCCTCGAGAGGAGGCACTTCACGCCTGCATTTGGCCTTTAGGGACTCATCCCTGCTCTCTCCAACCACTCAAGGTGCAGGAATGACTCCTGAATGAGCCACGTAGTGTTTGTAGTATCCAGAGGTGAGTGATTGATCAATTGTAAACAGAGAGGGCACGGTTTCACAATCAACCTTCATTTGGTGACCTTTGAATCACTACCTAACTGCAGTCTGCTGGTATCACTCACTCAGAGAGAGGAAGATGACCGGATGTTGACTGTTGTCCTTCTGCTGGAAACTGTCGACGGAGATGTGAGTGTAGTTGTGGTGACTGAAGAGAAGAGGGTTCGAGTTGCCCACAGGATGGATCCAATCCTCCAGCTCAGAATTCTTGTCAATCATCCTGAGGATGTTCAATGAGATCTTGCTGCTGTCTTCAACACACTGAAAAAAAAAAAAAGAAAAGAAAAAGCTCATAAGTTCATGAACCTCTACCTGATTTAAATTCAAATTCCAAGCACAAGGTCCATGAGTTAGCGGAGCCACCTGTCTCTGCATGAGTATGTTTAGGAACATGTTTAAAACCAGTGGTGATGCTCTTACATCTCTCTGTCTGTTTGTCGTCGTCTCAGAAGTCTGACCATTAAACGAAGAGTTCATGAAGACATCGTTAATATCTCGGATGGTGTAGACACACACAGCACTCATCCCCCTGCAGAGAAACACAAAAGCCAGCAGGTTTACACAGCTGACAGCATAAAACAAGCTTTTAGCTTTGTTGTTGTTTAAGAAAACAGTGCGGATGGAAACAGCTGAGCAAAGAAGATAAGAGAGAAAGAAGAAGAGAAGTCAGCATAAAAAGATGCAAAAACATTGTTATCATATACACAGATCTAAGGAAAACTTGTGTGTGAAACAGTCAAACAACAGTGTACGAAGGACTGAAATATCTAACGTTGACATTTCAAATCATGTGATCTTTAGTTTAGTTTTTTTTTCAAAAATGTTCATCATTTTGCTTTATCAGCTTTATCAGGGACTATAGTCTTTGAATACAACACTTCTCATATTCTGTCTGTCCTGACCCCTTTCCTGGATCTTTTATCCAGGTCTCATCATGGTTTGAGATGGTTTTCTCTCTTTGGTTTGGATGAACCAGCTGGTTTTATGAGTCACTGAGCAACAGCAGCCAAGTCGCGCTTTTAACTTTAACCTATTAATATGACGAACGCTGAAAACATTGGAGAAATGGGTCAGAGGGAAATCCATCTTTGGGTGAGGCATGCTATTTATGGAATTGCAGTTTTGTGATGCTGAGTCCTACCATTCGTTTCTGAAGAGTCCATAGATCTTGGTGTTTTCCCAGTGGTCTGCATGAACAGTAGCCGTGTCTACAAGCTCAGAAAAAAGCAGTTTCCTTTCAGAGTCTCCACAGAACATTCTGGCATTCAACTGGGACGTCCATCGAAACTGCAGGAGGTTCTTGGGACCACCAACATCTGACTGGAATAAACATTAAGCAACAAAGAGTTACACTCACATAATGATTGTGATTGGAAACAGCAGTTTCAGGGAGGTGCAGCAGCATCAGGAGAAGAAATCTGGGATTCTCTTTCAGTTTAAAAAAAACAGCTGAGGGTGAAACTGTTACTCAAGTCACATTGAGACTGAATTTATTAGACATGTAGACAAAGAAAGCTTTTCAGAAAAAGTAGGTGTAACAGCAGTTGCAGTTTACATGTGAAGCTCTTTTAAATTGTATAATACTTGTCAGGCCTTACCATGCAAACCTGGGTGACGAAGGAGGTCCACATCTCACTGTTCACTCGAGTGTCTCTGTTCCTCTGCTTATAGAAGGCGTACACTCTGTCCTGTAAAGGACTGTCGATCCGTCTGCTCAGCACCAAACCTGCATAGTGCTGCTCTGAGGACAGCAAAGCAAGAGGAGCGAATTGTTATTGAACTAATAGTTGCTCAAACAAACCAAACTACTCAAGACTCTCGTACCTTTATCGTGGTTCGCTGGCATTACTGTTCTGCTTCCAAACTTGTAAAGGCCAACGCGGTCTTGAGATCCAGAGTATGTTATGTAGAGATCGGCACTTTGTTCGGATTCTGCAGCAGATATAAATTACAAGTTATAGTAGGAAGGTGGAAACTTAAAGAAGTGACAAAAGTACTAAAAAACTGAGAAAAAATAAAACTAGAAATTTGTAGTTGTTGATTTGCCTCACAGCAAGAAGGTCCAGGTTTAAAGACTGGCTGGTGCCATTCTGTGAGGAGTTTTCAGGTTCTTCCTGTATGTGCATGCTGCATGGATTTCCTTCTCCCATTGTCCAAAACATGTATGGGAGGTTAACTGTTGACCCTGAGCTGTAGGTGTCAGTGTGGGGTTGTGGTTTGCTCTGTTAAGAACAAGTTGACTGTGAATGAAAAACTGGTTGCTTATCTTGTTTTGTGAATACAGATAGAAAATTAAAAATGAAAAATTAATTATTTTTTGTTAAAAAATGGATGAAACAGAAAATCAGACCGCAGGAAGTTCATCTATCTATCAGTCTTCCACACGGCCTTCATCGATCTGCAGGTGATTTCTTTTGTTTATGGGTGAAAAGCAGGATGCCTGGACATGTCTACTGCTCAACACAGGTAGACACAGTCAGACCAAAAATGACAATAACTACATCTATGAACAATCTTAAAAGAGCAACAAAAAAAAAAAGTGCTTGAACAGGGAAAACATGCAAACTCCACCTAAAACCACCCCTCAGGTGTGTTAACCTCAGCCCTGGTGTACAGCACCATGGGATTTCATTAGTTTCCAGAATGTTGTGTGCAGAAAAACTCACCCACGAGGATGGAGTGCTCACTTTCCTTGTCGATGAATCCTTTAATGCTTTCTTTAATGTTTTTCATCTTTTCATGGGGGCTGCAGGAGGGCGATGTTTCCGAAATATCCTGCGCATATTTAAATAAATATCTTCAGTATTTTCTATGACATGTTACTTCAAGGAAAGAAAATAAAAATAAACCGGAAGTGTTTGAGGTGTTTGTTTGTGAGGCTTTTTAAAGGCAGAAGTAGAAGCAACTATAGCCACTAAACAACACCACTACCTTTCCTCAGAAAAGAGCAGTTCTCAGTAAAAGAGTCCTACCACGTCACAGCACTGTGCTTCTTTGTTGTTGGTTCCACAGACAAACAGCGCTGTGGAGTTTGGCCTCTGCTGCACCACTGTCATGCTATAGTCACAATCCTAAAAAAAAATGAAAGAATGGTTTTCATATGAGATTTCTTCAACATCACAACATGCTTCCAGTCCTCTGCTTCCAGTCACTTTACTCACAGCGCCGCTGCATTCGTTCCACTGCACCCGCCCTCCTGTAGGACCCTGTGAACAAACCAGGCAGCGATGTTACTTCACTATAAATTAGCTTAACTCAACACATTCCATGGTTATTCAGTGAGTTTGTTACCTTGTTGGGGTTTTGAAAGTTGTAGAAATTTAGATGTGTTTGTCCCACAGTTGTGACCATATCCGGCTGGTTCCTGAGCAGAACCCGTACAGGGCCCTGCTGTACAGGTGAAGGTGAGCTCTTAAATGTGGTGTCTAGGAGAAATCATATACAGAAACACAAAAAAAGACCATAAAAACTTATTCTTCACTATACAGTAAAAAAAAAACAAAAACAAAAAAAACAACAACAAATGATTTAAACAAGAACATCTTGACAACAGTTCAGTTAATTCAATTGTGAAGACACTGTCCAACCTTTTAGAAGAAACTGACTTAAACTTTGCTTGGACTTTAGTAGTGAGTCACTTTAATCGGTCCGACACTTTTTTTTTACCATTACTGAAAAATAGCTCCACCAGAATTATCAACACACACATTTCCTCATGCTGCTCTGTGAAGCATTGCCAAGAAGACTGTGTGTTCTCCTTTTTCATCAGAACAATGACGCGGGGGTGGGGGGTGGCACAGAGCTTCGGTGAGGTCAACTGGATGAAAAGAAATGATGATCTTGAAAGTGGAAGGTAAAACTCACATATTTTCGGAAAAAACACAGTTTCAGAAATGAATTTATTATAAGTGTGATGGTGATGAATGAACAGAACACAGTGCTGAGCGCCATACATGGAAACTGTCTGGAAACTGTGAGGTTTCTCCTCAAAGGGGTTATGACTTATGAACAAAGTTTTAAAACAGCTTGTGCTGTCGATCAATTAAATTTTTAAAAACTAATTAATCACTGATCTGACTGCAGGTAATCGTGATTAATCACATCATTTGTGAACTTGTAATTAGCACATAAAATCGCCAATTTAGAGCACAAAATTGGTTTATTTTGAATCTTTTAGCTTGAGTGAAGCATGTATTTTTTATTGTAAACTGTTTAATAAATGTGGAATTTGAACCATTCAACATTTACAAGTTGAGATGCTGAAGGGAAGGAAAGTCTGTCTATTATGACAAACTACAATAATTAAATTTGCTAAAATAAATTAATTCCATTGAAACTGTTGGAGGAGAGAGCTGCTCTCTTTTTCTGAATGAGGCAGTGGAAACAGTCTTTACTGGATTCAGTGGTGAAGCGGCTGAATAAACTCAACGGACGTTCATCCATACCATCCCTGCTGCAGCAGCTGCATTTTATTGATAAAGTCATCTTGTGAACGTGACGACTGGCTGATAGGCAGGGAGGAGGCGTAGTGGCGTGGCTCGTGCATGTGGCTTCACAAATTGCGCACATTTCTTTTGCAGAGAACCATCCAGTAATTTCTTATGGAAACTGGTCATTTAATAGCACACCACTCCTTTTTTTAATATCACCAGCTCGTATGTTGTGGCTTAGCATTAGCCAAGGGAAATGGAAATGGTGGAGATGGTGGCCACTGGCCAGTCCCCTTTCCAAATGGCGCATCTCTCAAAAAAAACAGTTATCATGGAAACATTAACGCAAAATGTTAACGCGCTATTTTATTTTAACCAGCATGAAAACCAGGATATGTTAAAATGAGCTTTTAAATGTCAAATTGAAGTGATGAAATGAATTGTGATGCCTTCCCATTGCCTTGCCATTACTTCTTTACAGCTCCTTGTTTGTCCTTACTGAAGACATGCTAATCCCATTTCCTGCAGATACCTCTAAGACCGCTCCAGTTTGAAATCACTTTGATTAACTACAGGTATTTCTTGATTGAATGGAGAATGGAGTTGGTCTTGGAATTTTAAAGACAGATAATGAATGGAATTGTAGACGGAATATAAGTGGCTGGCTAAAGGAGAGGCAGATAGAGGAAAAAAATGTAAATAGGTGTGTGTGTGTAACTAGGATAAAATCAGGTGAAAAAGATGATGGTGTTTGTAAAGGTTGGGAAAACATATGATGAAAGAGGGGGCAGACATCACAAGTTATTGTTCTTTCTGCTCCTTTTTCATTCAATGTTGTATTATTTTCTTTTTGTATATATTTTGTATTATCTTTTAAATGAAAATAAACCAATTAAAAAAAATCAATATTGTACAGTACATAAGTTTGGTAACACTTTATTTGAAGCCCCCCTGTATAACACATTATAAGCACATTTCTAAAGCATTATAATGCCATTATAACACGTGTAGCTATGGTTATAAACATTCATAGATGATCACAATGCCAGGACCTAACCCTACACCTAACCCTTACCCTACCCTAACCCTAATCCTATGCTGTACAGTACTGTATAGTGAGTTATAAAGCATTGTGATCATGCATGAGTGTTTATAACTACTTATAATGTGTTATACCGGGTGCTTAAAGTAAAGTGTTACCATAAGTTCTTTAAACAAGTTCTTCATCCTTGTCAAATTGTTGTGTTTCATGGCTTCAGAGAGTTATTTTAGTGGATTTAATATTCAAACATGGATTCATCACCAAAGTAAATTAACTTTAAAACAACTTAGAGGACATTTGTTGGCTGTGTGCTCAAAATGGGTTCTTTGTCACCAGATAGCAGTGATATTAAAGTGGGAAAAGTACAAAAATAGTAAACTACAGATAGTGACTTCTTTGTGAAATAAAAAGCTGAAGTCTAATGATGCTAGCAGGGTGAAAGCCACTTTGCTTGCAAGCAGCAAGTTGTGGCAGTTTTGACAAGTGATGCAGCTTGGTGGGTTTGTGGTGGTCTCTGAGGCAGGGGCGACAATCACACTTCTGCTCGTTATTACTCATGAGACATTTCCCCCCTCAGCTCTAAAGCCTGACCACACACAGACACACCTCCAGTTCCATGATCTACCTGTCCTGTGTCATGAACTGCATTTCATCAATAGATCTGCATATCTTCACAGAGAAACTATACAATGTTGGTATCAGTAACTCCATTCAAAGGCATATAATGACTCCATATTGCAAACTGTAAATAAACAGGTGTTTATTGTCACTACAAGAAACAGTTGTTACAAGAGTTAGTAGGAATAAATGCCACCTGCAGCCGCATTAAGATCAAGGTCAAGAGAAGCAGCAGTGGTGGTATTTTTAAAGAGATCAGAAAAGGG
The DNA here is from genome assembly GCF_902148845.1 of Salarias fasciatus. Classification (NCBI taxonomy): domain Eukaryota; kingdom Metazoa; phylum Chordata; class Actinopteri; order Blenniiformes; family Blenniidae; genus Salarias; species Salarias fasciatus. Next base: position 27,163 of record NW_021941284.1, read on the forward strand.
AACTTGTATTTGACTGTCATTTCATCTGTATAATTAGAAATACCACTTTACATATTCAGCTTCAGTAAAAGTTACTGGCATCAGGAGGAGGTGGTGTGTATCAAATGAAAAGAGGAATACACTCTGGACAGGTAGAATTGTTATATCAGGTAAATCTCAAGACAGTCTTAGAAAAAAAAATGTCTGCGGTGCATAAAAGTGATCACAGAGTTTCAAACATCAGCATTTGAGAATAACTTCACTGTTGACCTCTCTCTGGATGAAAATCTACAGCGGCTAAAGCAATAATAATACATAAAGTAGATGGGATGCATTGTCCTTTCCTCATAAACCAGACCCGCCCACTCCTCATCCACATTTGGATTTGGAGTTGAGCCAAACTCCAAAATCGCGGATTTCTCATCGCGGATGACAACGTTCAAGTTACGGTGTTTTATTGTTTTCATTTGATTTTGTGAACCAAGTCAGTTTTGTTAAGTTTTCATGACCTTGAGTGATAAGCATAGGGGGCAGCTGTGGTTCAGTGGGGAGAACAGTTGTCTGACAATTGGGAGGTTGTTAGTTCAATTCCCGTCTCTGCATGTCGAAGTGTCCTTGGGCAAGACACTGAACCCTGAATTGCCTGGACTGAGCGCCTTGCATGGCAGCTGCCTCCACCAGCGAGTGAATGTGATCCTGTAGTGTAAAGCGCTTTGGTCTCTGCTAATGCAGATGAAAAAGTGCTATATAAGTGTAGTCCATAGTGTATTTTAGATTTTCCTGCTACAATGTCAGATCTTCCTCTATCAAATTAAACACAAATTCACACTGACAAAAGCAAAAAGCCTGTTGCCAAGAAACCATTCCATGTCTGCCTGATAGTAGGACACCCCAGGGTGCCACTCACAAAGTTTCATCCAGATCTGATGTGTAGTTTCAAATTAAAAGCCCTCTGAAAAAGGACATTTTTACTTCATCCCAACCAACTATGTGTTTTTGCATGTGTGTGTGTGCGCCAATAATATAACATATTGAAATGCTTTAATACTCAGAGCTGTATGGAATACAATACAGCTACATTCAGTCTCATCAGCTGAGAGCCCCTGATCGCACTGGAAGACTCAGAAGATCAAATGCCATCAGTGACATTTTCTCAAGCTCATGAATTTCTTAATTAAATGAACTTAGACCAAATACTGTAGCTCACCTTCTGCACCGCTGCAGAGTAAATATAATTTTGTTCCTTTTTTTGAGGTTATGTATAATATCTCTCTCTCTCTCAAAAAAAAAAAAAAAAAAAAAAGCATTTCCTACCTTTCTCTGTGAAAGTCATTCTCGGTTGAAGTGATGAATTCGCCTCAGTCACAGTGTTCAGATAAAACAGCAATAAATAAACTGTGAGAACGTGAGCCATTTCTTTCGCAGCTGTCAAATCTACAAACACAAACACACACTCGCTCTCTTCTGAAGCGCTGCTTCATGCATACGTGGAGAAGGAACTAATGTAGGAACTGGGGCTGGAGGAGGCGTTTTGTCATTACAATGATTTGAACACTAGGGGGAGCTGGATGAATGAAAACATGAGGAGCACACAGGTGAAGAGCCGCAGGTGTGTGAGAGGCTCTTTTGAGCGCGTTGGTTCGGCGTGTGGGCAGGGGCGGATCCAGATTCATTTTAGTAGGTGGCACAGGGGGGGTTCAACAGCTAATTTTAATTTATTTTTTTTACATTTTTTTTTTTTGGGGGGGGGCATCGAAAAATTATAAGAAGAAATGAGAGCTGCTACTGACCTCTCTGTATTACAAAGTATTTTTATTGGCTCTGTAACCCAAAAAGAAACAATAACAATCTTTATTCTTGATCTGTAATAAAATAATCTCAAATGTCCTGTGCAATAAGTTTTAAAATGACAATAAAAAAATAAAATACAATAAGCAGCACTATACATTTTATAGTAAATCTGACAAAGATGTCTTGAAGCTTCAAATCTTGCTAAATGGTGCATTAATTACATTTTGTGTTGAATAATCACCCTGGGTACCTTTAAGTATAGCAAATACAGGCAGGACTGGTATGTGTCTGCTGCAGCTGCCCTCTGACTCCAAACAGTCATCAGAAGAGTCCAGCTCCTCCACCGGTGCATCTAAACATATGAATTGAAACAGGGTTAATATATCTTTAACCAATGTTATATAAAAAAAAATTTTACAACTTGTCATAAATTTTAGACATTTAACAACCACACAATTAAAACTGCACAGCATTAAATACGATCAGTTTAGTCATTTAGAGTAAGTGATTTACCAATTTCATTCACCCAACTATGACAGAAAAACAAATGAATAATATCAGGCCCAGAGTGGGTCTCATTTTCAGCCATGGAGTTTCAGACCTCAGATCGGCCTACTTTAGATCCCCACCTACTGAAATCATGCAATTATAATCTTACATATCAAATCTACAAAACCAATATTCTTTCAAGCCTTTTCTAAAACATTTGAAATTCATTGCAAGTAAGGGTTGCTTTATAATGCCAATTTATTTCAACACAAGCACATCAAAATATTCTACACATCTTATTTAATCATTTTATAATCTATATTTCAAATATATGTTAACAGATGACCAAACCTTAAAAATGAAATACAAATATAAAATATTAGATTTAGAAAATAAAATAAGAGAATGTGCTTTCTCATAACACTATCATCTGTTTTTCACAGAAACATGACCAACCCTTAAACATTAATAAGCATCTGAGCCGTGCTCTGGCCTCTGCCACTTTATTTATGAGAAGATTATTGTCCAAAGACAAAGGATCTCATTGTCAGTGCTCATGAACACAGACGCCTCAAGTTT